>NW_027186296.1:94196119-94355819 GCF_028583685.1 Petaurus breviceps papuanus | reverse complement strand
AAAGAAAGAAAGAAAGAAAGAAAGAAAGAAAGAAAGAAAGAAAGAAAAAATCAATTTAGTGGAACTGACTGGAGGTGAGGAATTCAGTCAAATCATTGTATGATGTTCTCCAAATACCTGGCCAATTGATCAGCTTTTTACCTCTTCCACAGGCATTGTGTAGATAAAACTTGAAAAAGATGCTTTTGCGTACACAAATGTGATGAAAAATGCTTCTTTGCCAGGACATATGCTCTTTAAAAATTTCAAATCCCTCAAAACACTTGAACTGTGAAGGCATGTTTCCTATTACCATGTTTATAACATACTGTGACTCTTCCCCTGGTGCTGTAAATCTACATTTGTATAATACTTTACCACTTATGAAGTCACTTATTTCATCTGATTCTGTAGAGCATATAATATAATCCCTATTTTAGAGATGTGAAAAAGTGAGGTATAGAGAGACCAAGTGGCTTCTCCAGGGCCATGTAACTAAAAGTAGCAGGAAAATAGAACCTTAGAGCTAGAGGTTCTCGAGTCCAACTCTTTCATTTTACAGGTGAGAGAACTGGAACCCAGACAGGCTAAGGCACTTAGCTAAGGTCTAACAGTGAAGTAGAGACAGAGCTGAGACACAACGCCCAATAGATACTCTGTGCACTGCCTGTATTCAGACGTTTCATTTCTTACATTATTATTACTAGCATTCTTTTTTTTTTCTTTGAGAGGGCAATTGGGATTAAGTGACTTGCCCAAGGTCACACTGCTAGTTTTTGTGTTAAGTGTCTGAGGCTGGATTTGAACTCAGGTCCTCCTGACTCCAGGGCATGTGCTCTATTCACTGTACCACCTAGCAACCCCGATATTATTAGCATTCTTGACAATACACTTACATAGGGCTTTCTAATTATTTTTCCCAGTTTGTTCCCATCTTGTCAGGGGCCCAATGACTTACAGCAGCTATGAGAGTTGTAATGATTAAGTGTAAAAGTACCCTGAGTACTCACAGCTAACTAGCCCCCCACAGCATTTATAAAGACAGCTAAGTAAGCTGCTGACTGGTTTCACTTTGGTAGTCATTTGTTCTCATTGGCCATGATAAAGTGACTCTGTATTTCTTATCTATATTATTTTTACTTGTATTTTTTTAGAGTCCGTTTTAGTTCCAACTTCTCTTCTTCCGTTGCTTAGAGGCCCTTAGTAATCTTGTGACTGATTTTTTCTTCCAAACAGATTTTTGTTTGGCATTACAAACAAAACATCTGTCTTTGTCTGACTGCTTAAAATCATTTGCTAGTTTACCTGGAAAAAGTACTGTCATTTACTTTAAAAGTTTTTAGCAAAATATTGCTAGAAACTAATGTGGAAATCTTTTTTATATACAACTTTTATACTTTCATCACTAGGCATTTCAGAGGCAATTTCTTCTGACAGCAAAGTTAAGGTAAAGGTTATAATGCTATCTCAGCTGGTAAGATCATGAGCCTAAACAGACTTCTCATCAGTACAAAGAACTCCAGAGGACAGGAGGAAAGGTGTTTATTCTTCCCTTAAAAATAACAATAGGAACTTGTGATTTGACCTTTGAGTAAGGAAGACCTTTGTTCAAGATCCATCCCTATCACACACTGGCTATGTAACCCTAGGAACAATGGGTAACATCTCACTGCCCCAGGCTTTCTAAAACTCTAAATTGCAGAACTCTTGCCAATTTGCATTGTCAAAGGTAATTTTCTCACTTGGAGCTCTCTGTGGAGATTAAATAATTTAAATGTAATTGTTGACCCCAGAAACTTTGCTACATACTATGTATTTATATATTGCATATGTATATGCACATATGTTATCTAAGTATACATATTTATGTGAAATTAACATATAACTGGGAGTTTTTACTAGATCACATATTCCCATCCTTTCTCTGATGAGCAGCTCCTTTTGACTTTCCTGAATTATCCAGGAGCAAAGAGTACTAAGAATTAAAACTGTTGACTTGTGGGAGGGTTGACTTCTACCTGGGCTCTGCTCGAAGCTGGCAAGTCCTATCTGAATCGTTGCTGGGTAGAAAGTATGGCAGTGATAACCAGCTTCATATCATCAACCAGAAAGAGCTTCAATATCAACCTATGGAGACTTTTAGTTTAGATACTTTGAACTTGATACCCTGGACAATGATGAAATGCCCTAAGATAAAATGAAGAATTCCTTTATTATAAACAAGCCAAGAAAGAATGTTCCCTAAGCATACAGAAATGGCTCATTCATCATCATCAGAAAAACTCAGTGAATAAATTCTTGATCTGTACAACACCAACACAACCCTGGTTCTCCTCGTTGCTTTTTTCACCAAATAGACCCAGCAGAGTATATTTGCTCATTTGTTCCTTTGTTCATTCAACAAACATTTATCAAATATCTTTCTATGATAGATACTGCAACAAAACAAAAGAAGTGTATAAGATGTAGTTCTTACCTTAAGTCAATTAAGTGTTAGGCATTAGAACAAATATTATGAACTTAGGGATATCATCAGAGGTGAAAAAAAATTGTCAGATATCATTTAATTACAAGAGAGGCCAGTCAAATAGGCAGGAGGTATTTGTTTTTAAGGGTTATAATTTATGTAATGATTATATTTCCATTTCATAGCACCAAAAACTCAGAGCTAGGAAGGACCTCAGAAGTCATATAATCAATACGCTACTTTAAACCATGTTCTTCATAATACTCCTGACAAAGAAAAGATTGTGCTTGAAGATAGGAAAAGTTTGAATGGAATGAATTGGTGATCCTGCTCATGGCACAAGCCATGGGAAAAACACCAATGTTTTCAGTCATGCATATAGACAGCTTTAGCCGACTCACTTCTGAGTTTGACAGAAGAAAAGATTCACCAAATTGGATCGAGTCTAGACCTTTGAAAGCTCCTGATCCTATCTTCCTCCAAATGTTCTGCCATCATGAGCTGGAGCTCAAGAATTAATCTCTCAAAACCCAGTGATTACCTCCAGAGACAGTTACAGACCCTGACACAATCCTGGAGAAAAGACCATACATGAATTCCCCAAAGATGGCGCCATAGGGACTCTTGTCATTATTTTGGGTGGACTCCAGGAACAGAAATATACATTCTGGCCAAGAAAAATTTCCCTTTTCTCCTGGGTCACCAAGTATAGGATGGGGCTGCCTAGGAGACATTTGTAGGTTTATAAACTCCAAATCCATTTCTTGCTGATTCCTTAAAGTCTCTTCTTTTCCCATTCACTTTCCTGACTCTGTCTCAACTGCTGCCTTACCACTTTGGGGAAAATTCTACCCTGAGACCTTGCTTTCCTGATGAGTGAATCCTTCCCTGGTACCATCATTTTAAGAAGGACCATAGTAATCCTTCAACTCACACCATACTCACTCTACTATTTGTTATTTTTTTTCCTACTGCCTTGCCCTCATGAAATAAATATCTTTCCATTTCTTTCCCTACTCCTTTATGTGTGTTATATTCTTCCATTAGAATATATGTTTGTTCAGAGCATGGACTGTCTAATTTACTTGTATTTGTGTTCTTAGCAATCAGCACAAATCAAATGCTCTCTCTCTGTGTCTCTCTCTCTGTCTCTCTGTCTTTGTCTGTCTGTCTCTCTCTCTGTGTCTCTGTGTGTCTCTCTCTGTCTTTGTCTGTCTCTCTCTTTCTCTCTCTGTGTCTCTCTCCCCTTTCCTTTCCCTCTCTCCCTCCTCCTCCTCCTCCTTCTTCTCCCTAAGTTATTCATTGGAGAGTTGGTTGTTAGGTTGGAGAGGATGCAGGCTGTGGTGGAAAGAGAATTGGACTTGAAGTTGAAAGGCCCAAGTTTGAGTCTTAGCCCCATCACTTACCAGCTGTTTGACTTTCAGCAAGTCACTAAAGCTCTCTGAATCTCATCATCTGTAAAAGGACACTTTGCCCTACTAGTTCCTAGGGTTGTTTTAGGGAAAGCACACTCTATAAGCTATAAAAGGCTACATAAATGTGGCCTACTATTACTATCAGTTTTCAGTGCAGAAAGACCAAAGAGCCATTGAAGCAGCTGAATCAAGACAATTTTTTCAAAAGTTCTGTGGCCCATTGCGAGCCTCCACCCACACTTAACTCTGCCCTCCTCTGGGACTGAGCAGCCATGAGAGAGATGGCACCTGAGGCTGGCAGACAGAAAGGAGCAGACCCTTCACTATAGCTGTTTGGCAAGATCCAAAGGGTGTGTCTGCTCAGGCATGCCAGGTAGAAAGGTAAAGGAAGTACAGATGATAATTTGAAAGATTTAAGAGATCTTTGCCTGTCATCAGATTTTATTGGGTTGTCATTGACACATGTTTGTGTTCTCTCCAGAGCAGGTAAAAGAGAGAAGGAACCAAGGCAGAGTATTCATTCCCATGGTCCAGATCTAGGAACTCCACCTTTCAACCCTCACAGCTGACCAGATGAGGAAAGATGTCATGTTCCATGGAGAAGGTTGGAAGGATGTGTTTGGCAGTCAACTAATGCTCCTTGGGTACTCTAGGGGGTGTGTCCCTGCCTAGGATAACACCCAGGAAACAATGGAGGAATGATAAAATTCCTGGCACCATAACTTGCATTAACAACATCTCCCTTGAATTAAAAACATGTTTCTCATGGAAACAATGCTGATTTGATCTGGCAGGAAGTAGGAATCTCTGTGGATTGTACAGAAGCTCCCCAGTGTAATTGGAAAGACAAAGACAATCAGAGTTTGTTGATCGATTTACAGGCTTCAGAAAAGGCAGGGGTCAGGGAAAAGAAGCATTTTCCCTATCACTTTCTCAAGTCTAACCAATCAATAAAATGAAGAATCAAGCCCTGATTTATACTTGCTGATTTCCAAGGTGCACATGCTCACAATGAAAATTTAACAGTTAGTTCTTAATCAGTCAGAACTCACTGTAGTATGCCCCTGCTCTGAGATTCCTTCTAGTTCCATGTAAAATCCCTTAACCTCAATATGCTTCAGTTTCTTCATCTGATGACCATAATATTTGTCCCCCCTCCCTCACAGAGTCATGGTAGGAAAAAGCTTTATAAACTGTTGATATATATTGATAGAATGAATTCAGGATTGTTGGATTGAGTGATGGAAGACAATTTAGAAGTCATTTCAGTCATTTTATAGAAAAGGAAGCTGAGTCTCAGAGAAATTGTGAGTTGACCAAGGTCATACAGGTGACAAGAAGAAAAGTAAGGATTGGAAAATACATTTTTCTGACTCCATATTCAGAGTTCTTTTCTCTATACCATTCTGGTTCTTCTATTAAAAGAAGTTTAAAAACCTTTCACCCTCTCTCACTTCTACCCCTTCACCCCTAATTCCTGGAATAGAGGATTAAGAACAAGAACTGGAAAAGGAGAAAGGGCCAGGCTCTTTGGCCATCATGTGGTGTGTGTGTGTGTGTGTGTGTGTGTGTGTGTGTGTGTGTGTGTCGGTGGGATGGAAGCTCCCTGCCAGTTGGCCACCCTTCCCTACCACATACTTGGCTGGCTGTCAGTGGGGAAACAGTGTGAGCTTTGAGCTGAAGAGTGTTGTTAGATCCATGTAAACTCTAATAAATTAGAGATTAGTGGGATCTGTTGAGCTGTTGGTGATTAGAGCTTGAAGATTTGGTGTCAATACCTGAAACTTTTTCTTGGCCCCCTTGGGGGCCTGGGTGTGATCTCAGGCAAAGAGACTTGCCCTCCCCTGCTCCCTTTTACAAAATGCCAAATGTGACTTTGATCATTGGGTGTCTGTCTTTAGGCTCAACCAGTTTGGTAAGAGATACTGTAAGGCCTACACAAAACACTGTCTTGTGACCGTGGGCAGTGAGTTCTTTCAGTTTCTTGGTAAAAGTCCCTTTTGAAAAACAACCTTTTGTTGGGGTTTGAGGGAGGAGTGGCTAAGAGAAGAAGGAAGATGCTGAGGCAAGAAAGAAAACTAAAGGCCCCTCATTTCCGAAGTGGAATAAAAGCAACAATGGTTTGACCTCCCCCTTCTTGGTAATAAGTCCTACTTTTACCCAGTGAGGATTGGTCACTTCTCTTACAATACACTGAAAATGAACCAGATCTAAAACTTCCAGAGAAAGGAAAGGAGACTGCGTTAGGGCAATAGAGAAGAGAGCATGGTGGCCATTGGTAGCCGACAATTATTTTATCCTCTGAGGTGTGACAGGCCATCTGGACAAAGCAAGGAGAGGCTGCTTCTGGTAGGAATTTCTTTCAGCCCATATCCTGGTAAGCTTCATGGCATAAAGGGTTCACAACGGTGAAGGAAGGAAGGTAGAAAGGAATTTTTTTCTAGTCTACCTCCCAATTAGTGTCTCTGCTTGCAGCCTCTCTCTGTCTCTCTCTCTCTCTCCTTCTCTCTCTGTCTCTGTCTCTCTCTCTCTCTGTTTCTCTGTCTCTGTCTCTCTCTGTCTTTGTCTCTGTCTCTCTCTCTGTCTCTCTCATCCATCTTCCATAAAACTACCAAACTAACACCCCTAAAAAGCAGATCTGGTCATTTCACTCCTTTGCTCAAGAAGTTTTAATGGTTCTCTGTTACCTCTAAGAGGTACAAGGGGCCTTTTCTGAGGAGAACCTAACTTCCAATCCTGCTTAAGACACTCACTAGCTAGCAATGTAACCCTGTAATGAGCTATGTGACACTGAATGGCACTTTCTTCACAGAGTTGTTATGGACATCAAATGCAAAGTACGTTATAAACTTTATATTTCTATAAAGTATCAGCAATTATCATTTGTAATGTATATATGTTGTATTTATTTGGGCATACATTGTATCCCTTCAATAGAATGTGAGCTCCTGGAGGGCAGAGAATGTTTCCTTTTTTGTCAAAGTCCCGGTACTTTGCACAGCACCCTGCATTTGGTAGGGGCTTAATAAATACTTGCTGGATTCAACTGAGTAAAATCACAGAACACTTTTGTGTCTTTGTTCATTTTGTCCAGAGTAGTTCTGTTGTGAGAGAGCAATTACGATGGCATGCAAAGCTATCTTGGTATCAAAGTCACATTAGGCTCAAATTTGGTACCAAGATGGATGCCTTCTATCACTTTGCAAACTCCATGGCAAATTGCCCAGGAAAACGTTGGAGGAGAGGTTTTTGTGGCTCTTATATTTTACCCTCCCTTGAGATGCCTCCATCTCCAGGTGTGAGGCATCTTAAATATGGTCACTCCTTTTCCCATATCATGTCATTTTTTCTACATTGGTCAGCTACCAGAAGTATGTCAAAAGGGGAGTAGAGAAGGCTGGAATGGTCTGTGAGAGCATGGCCCCATTGCATATGGGAGCTTCAAACAAAACTGTTTCTGAAGATTTGGGCATATCTGGGTAGGGGCTGACATCTATCTAGGTTTTCAATCCTTTAAATGCCCCCTTCCCCTTCTTATGTCTGCTGAATAACCTTGGGTAAGTCAAGACACCCCATTGATCTGGTCTCTCTGTTCACACACTTTGCATAAACATATAAAAGGACCTCAATGGGAAGTCTATAATATAGCCCAACCTTCCTTTTCTCCATCCTCCTTGCCTTTGTCTTCCCTTCCTTCCCATAATCTTTAGCTAATGAAGATTGTTGACTATAGATGTGGCCTATTCTCAAAGCCTGTCACTATAACCTGAAGTCAGGGACATAGAAATAATTATAGAACATGGACTCTATTAAGATCTAGTTCTCTTCCCTCCCCCCATTTTACAAATGAGGAAAACAAGGTCACGCAACTGGCAAGTACAAGATCAAGGACTAAGGCCCATGTCTTTTCCTGTGGCCATTGTCTCTCCACCCAAACATAGCTACCACCCAGGCAAGCTTGAGGGTGATCAAAAGTTTAAGAAGGAAGGGCCCCCAGTGTGCACAGTGAGGGTATTTCTGGGAACAGAAAAGGTTTTTTTTGGAAGGAGATGTCAAATTTAACCTTTTCCTGGCCTGTCGGTACATGGTACTGGTGCCCATGGGAGAGCTCCCCCACTGTGAGATCTCAATGGCCCCAGAGATCAGAGTTGCTGGCTTTTAATCTTGGAGAAAACAAGAGAACTAAAGCTTTCTAAATAGAAGCAGCAGCAATCAGATTTTTCTTTTGTGTTTTTTATTTCCAATGAGGAGCCTGTGGAAATGTCAAATGATTAAGAGGGCTGAGATCAGCCCTTGGAAGGAGTAAGCAGGTCAGGTGCTGGAGGGGGCCCCTAATCCGAAAGGGGTGGGGGGAGGGTGATGAAGACAGCCAGCCAGTGTGGGAACTTCCATGTGTTCTTTCTGAGAACCCTCTTGGAGACTCTTCAGCAGGTCTCAGAGGAAATAACGAAAGGGGATTTACCCCTGGGCTTAGGTGATCCATGTGGGTCTGAACCAGAGCAAATAAGAGGTACTTAAGTTCCATTCTCCAAAGTGGGGACCAGTCTATTCATTTGGTTTAACCCTGAGAGAGTCGGGAGCAGTCATGGTCCCCTGCACTGTAGGCAAAGATTGAAAGGGTTTGGGGGAGGGGAGAACAAGAATTAGAAAATCTTCCAATTTCTTTTTAGATGCCTTTCCATTCCTGACTCTCAGATTGACTGCTGGTCATCCGACCTCATCAGAGGTCTTTGGGCAAAGGACAGATAGTCACTTTTCAGGTCTGATGTTGCAGGGATTCTTATTTATTGACTTGAATGCTATGGCCCTTGGGGGCCCTCCTACCTCATATTCTGAGATTCTGTCATAAGCCATGACAGGCCTAACAGCAGAACTTGCTTCTCAGAAATATTATCAAGTATCTAGTAAGCCTGCCTTGTACAGGGTGCTCTAGACATTTAGAGAGACACAAAAATAAATAAAACTGGGTGCTGCCCTCAGGCAGCTTACTGTGCCTGTAGAGGAAATAAGATTTGTACAAAAATAACTGCCTTATTGGTTCAAATAAAAGCCACCCTTTCTCACTAAATCTGGACTTTGGGCAAACCAAATGTAGCTTATTATCTTGCCCTCAGTACCAAAATGGCAAAGACAAAAAGAGCAATGCAGATGACAATGAATAAAACATTATTTGAATAGAAAGAAATAGGAAAGTAAAATCTTTAACAATAAATATTTTTAGACTGTAATTCAACAAAATCATTTCTCATATAGACTCATAGAGACCTTAGAGATAATTTATTCCAAAGCCCTCATTTTACAGATGATGAAACTGAGGCCCATGGCAATGAAATGATTTAACCAACGTCACAAACATGCTAAGTGGCAGAGGCAGGATTCAAATCCACATCCTATGACTCCAAATTCTATGACTTTTTACATTGCATCTCAAGGCTATGCTATATATAAAGACATTTTTTTTGTCCTTTCAAACTGGTCTCATTCAGGGATTACAACCTATGTATTAGATTAGCATATATTCAAGTCAATAGAAATTGACCAAAAAATGGCAAGTGCCTAGGAGAAGAACAGAAGCCTCCGAGTCAGCTTCATGGAGATGAATTAGTTAGCACTGGAGCTGGCCTTTGAAGAATGAGTAGGATTTCAAAGAGCAAAGAAGGGGGGAACACTGAGCAAAAATGTTCAGGTGGGAAGGTATGAGTCAAGGAACAAAAGGGTGAGTGTTAAGTCTGGTGAATGTAGAGGTGTAGCATGAGATACAGTTGGACAGGGGGTTCAGAGCTGAGTTGTAGAAGGCATTGAAGGTCAGGCTAAGAGCCCTAAAAGCATTCTATAGCCAGGTTATCTAGTATGGTACCTCCGGATTGTAAGGGAGAAAAAGTACCCTAAATTAGGAAAAATGCAACATTCTTAATATTTTGGACTTACTTAGATCAGAATTGGTACTTTGTTGGCAAGGGAAACTCCAGATGAGGAAGCTTCCTCTCCCAATGCACATCAGCACCCACTCTACAATTGTGAGCCTTAGAGAGTTGTCTAGGGACACCTAGAAGTTAAGAGGCTTCCCCAGGGCAAGGGTCATACAGCCACATTCCTGCGTCAGTGGCAGGACTTGAACTCAGTTCTTCTTAACTCAAGGAGAAGTTCCTTGTCCAAATGACACACTGTTTTTCATTCTTGCCATATTGCAGTCATTTAATAATAATAAATAAAATGTTCTGTTGGAAAAAATGGAGTCTATAATCATCTTATTCTGATTGTAAGATCATGATTTAACAATCAACATGGAGTCTCTTATTAAATGATTCCCAAACCCAGTGACCCATAGATGAAAACAAAAAACCAACAACAAAATCACTCCTCGGTCTTTCTCTTTTCTTTACTTGGACAATTTCTTCATTACTGCTGCCTAAGATAGGCAATCACAGGCTGATCAGACCAAAGCCGCAGCTTTATTAGTACAGTACAATTTTCTTTTTTTTTTTCCTTTTTTTTTTGGAGGGCAATTAAGTGACTTGCCCAAAGTCACATGGTTAGTAAGTGTATCAAGTGTCTGAGGCCATATTTGAACTCAGGTCCTCCTGACTCCAGGGCCGGTGCTCTATTCACTGAGCCACCTGGCTGCCCCAACAAGACAGCCCCTGCATTCTAGGAGCTCACATTCTTTTTTTTTTCTTTGGAGAGGGAGGAAGGGCAGTTGGAGTTAAGTGACTTGCCCAAGGTCACACAGCTAGTAAGTGTGTCAAGTGTCTGAGGCTGAATTTGAACTCAGGTCCTCCTGACTCCAGGGCTGGTGCTTTATTCACTGCACCACCTAGCCACCCTTCACTGCACCACCTAGCTGCCCCTTACAATTTTCTTAATGCACAGCTAGAACCAAGGCAATTCCCCTGGGAGATTAGGAAGGGAGGGTAAGGGGGGGGGGAGGATGAATACCTTAAAAAGTGTTTGAGAAAAGACCAGTGAAAAAAGGAGTCCAATGACCTGGATTCATAATCCACCTCTGACACTTACCACCTGTATAACCTTGAATAAGTCACTTTCTTCCCAGGTCTTTAGTTTCTTCATCTGTAAAATGAAGGATTTGGACCAGATAGCCTCTGAGTTCTGTATTTCTATATCCACGATCCTATGAATAGAACAGTTGCTTTCATTTTCTTCATTCATTGTCTTTCACTTACTTATTAAGTAAATAGTTAACTTGAATACACATTACACATGGCTCCTCTGCTCTAGAAACTTAAAACTCATTTAAGAACACAACACTCACAAAATTAAACAACAAAACAAAAGTTATATAACAACCCAAGAGATGGCACAAGGCAAAATAGACCCCTTAGTTAATGCTAAGAGGTAAGGGAAGGGGAGAGATCAGTGTAGCCTGGGATCATGAAAAAAGGCTTCATGGAGGTAGAATGGAAGGATGGTAGATTTGATGGGCACAGAGAAAGAGATGGACATTTGAGGGTTGGGGAGACTGTGAACCTATAGATACCATATCCTTGGTTGAGGGGTTAGATTTTGTACTAAGAACCACATTGGAAAAAATGGAAAGGGAATAATCTTTCCTTAAAAATGGGATATGTTTTATTTTTAACTTAGTCAAAATCTTTCTTGAAACTAGCCTCAGTATTGGGATACTTCAAAATAAAGAGGTCAGAAAATTATATGAATTGTTCAAAAATGAAGGTTTTTATTTTCAACATTTCTGATTTCTCTCCCCCACAGTTGGCAGTGGCCTAACTAGACATTCTATGATTATTCATTTGTCCTTTTCCTCCCTATCCCATCCTAAGTGTCTCCTTCATTTTCCTCAAATGAAAGTTTGTTTTCCCTACCATTTTCAGGGAAAGCCAGGGCTTCCATTTCCCAACCTTTCCAACAGGCATTCCTGAGAATTCCCTCTTCTGCCCACTTCCTGGCAGCTGTTTTCAGGGTCCCCTTTCTTAGACTACTCTTGGTCACTGTGGTTTGGATGACTCAAAAGTGGTGTCTAGCCCCATCTTGTCCCTGGGTTTGTGTCAAACAGAAAAGTAAAAACCATATAGGCCTGTCCAAAACTTTAAGCATTTCTTTCTATCGTTATAAATAAATAATCCTTCTTCTCTTTGACAGGATTTTTTTTAACCACAACTGGTTTTCATTAATTTTTCAAGTGGAAATATATTTCCCCTAGTGGAAATTTGCCTCTCCTGTGATGAGAATCATTGCTCATTTTAATATTTTTACTGGGGAAGAACCAAAGCCTAAATCCACCAGGGGCTGCAGCCAAAATCCCTTTGTGTAAGGTACATAGAAAGCTCTTTTCTTGCTGAAACAGGATAAAAGGATGACTTTGGGAGTCTCCTTTCCAAATTCCCCAAGACAAGTAAAACTGGGATCTCTTCAACTAGTTGCTAACCTCAATCACCTAGACTACCTTTCTGCCTTTTCTCACTCAGAGCTTGTGTCTGCTGTACTGATATTCCCCTGCATGTCTCCTTTCTTCCTCTCCCCCTGTTTTTCTGGTGCTTCCTTTCCCCATCCCCTAAATCTGAGGAGCTGGTCCTGAGGGGGTCTCTGGTGAAAGGGATCTTCTGTTAGCTTTCTTCCCAATACTGGCTACTTCCCCACTCTTTTCCTGAAAAGAAGAAAGAGAAAATTAAACTTAAGCAGGGATCCAACTGATAAGATATTAAAACATCCTTCTGGGTTTAGCTGGAGGGGTTGCTCGGTTCATGCATTTTTCCATTTTTAGACTCTGAGCTTCATGGGTGGGAGCAGGGGCAACGTGATCCTGATGGGGCGGCTAGTACTCGACAATCACAGAACAAAATGTTGAGCAATAGAAGTGAACTGAAAAGGAGCTTGATCAGATGTGGAAATGCTATGAAGAAATGACTTTCTTTAAGGAAACAAGAATCAGTCTTGGCACTTAGGTGTGTGTAGCCAGTGTATGCCCATGACATCCTGGGAGAAGAGGATGGGGTGTGACAGAGAAAAGAGGGTAGTGACTTTTCTTTTGGACTCAGTTGTTGGAATTTATAATAATTCTCATCTGTAAAATGAGGATAATAATAGCACCTAACTCCCACAGTTGCTGTGAGAATCAAATGAGATAATAATTGTAATGCACTTAACACAATGCCTGGCACAGTTAGCAAAGTATAAATTTAGCTTTTATTATTACTACTGTTATTAATAATATACACCAGTGGTATCAAACTCAGTAGAAATGGGGCCACCAGTTGTACATAAAGATCCCTGTTCGCCCACATATTGACTTGGTTTTAAAATGTATTATTATCTCTGTTTTATTGTATTTTTAAATTTTGTTAAATAGTTGCCAATTACATTTTAATTTGGTTAATTCAGCACTCAGGAGTGTTGTGGGCTGCATGCAGCCCAGGGGCTATGCATTTGAGCCTCTAGTGTAAACAGGCAGCTTCCTTAACATTGAGGGTAGAAACTGTCCCACATTGGAAGCATTCTAACATTAGCTGTGCTTCTTAATGATGACTCAAATTTCTACAGAATCATAAGATGCGTAAACTCTTTTCCACAGAATAGTGCAGGACAAAGGCAGATCATGCCAAGTATTATTATTCCTGTTTTATATATGAAAAAACTGAGCATCATAGAGTTTAATTAACCCAATGTAAGTCAGAGTAGGGATTTGATCCCAAGCCCAGACTTAACATAAATTTAGCACTCTTGCTCCTGGACCTTGTTTCCTCTCATCATTTTTATAAAGGAGTTTTAGCCAATCATAGAAGTACTTACTTATAAGATTCTACAATAAGATATTTAGATAGGCCTGGATCTTGCTTGGCAACAGGATAACTGTGTGCCCTTGATCATAATAAAACTGCTTTTCTTTACACGTTTAATAACCTGGATTTCTCACTAAGTCAGATTGACCTTCCTCCAACGAAGGAAAGTTAACGAGGTTTTGTTGCACCAGTTTTCTATCATTACTGAGTTATAATCAAGTCCTGGGCAGATATTTCTGCAAGTTCATATGGAAGAATAGTCCCTTTGGACCACTTGGTTTTACTGTAGCATGATTTCCTTTCCTGTGACAACTGGCAGTCACATTGCTTGACAAAAGCCCGATCCCCATGTCAAAATAAGCCCATGTGGGCTCTGGGAACAGAGGCTACCACATCAGAGTTCGAGCTCTGGCAGGCCCTCAGAGTCTACCATCCAGATCTGGAAAGACTTGGAGTACAAGCCCAGAGGAAACTCTTGGCAGAGTCACTGAATCCTAGAGGCTCATTGCCCAAAAAGTCAGCCACTAAGTGATGAATTTTTGTGGCCACAGCAATTCATGAAACCACCTATTAAGGCCCTACTGAGAGGTTGGGATGTTGGTTTCTGTAAGACTAAAGGCATTCTCATCAGGGAAATTACAAGTCCTTTGAGGGGGATGAAATGAAAGCTGATGGATCTAAGACCAGAGTGGTTACCTCGTCCTCTCAAACCTGTGACTTTCTGAGATCTCACTGGGCTGTGACATGTTACCATTTGTCAGAGACCCATGGGCTTCCATGGGATCCTCCTCTAAAGAATTAGATTCAATTCATTTCAGGAAACATAATCTATTGTAGCCTGGCACAGCAGACAGAGGAGGGAAGGAAAGGGAAGGGAATATATATTTATTAAGTATCTATGTGCCAGACACTGTTCTAAGCACATTACAAATATTATCTCCTTTGATCCTCATGATCACCTTGGAAGTTAGGTGCCTTTGTTATCCCCATTTTACAGTTTAAGAAACTGAGGCAGACAGTGGCTTAGTGACTTGCCCAGGTTCACACATCTGAGGCTGGATTTGAATTCAGGTCTTCCTGACTTCAAGCCTGGAGCTGTATTCACTGCAGCACCTAGCTGCCTCATTTAGAGTCAGGTAGACCTGGGTTCAAGTTCTCCTCTAGTACATTCTAGCTATGTGACCAGTCCTTTTGATTATAAGCTCCTTAAGGGCTTCCTTTTTATTAATTGTACCCCCAGCACTTGGTACAGTGTCTGGCAGATACTAGGTGTTTAATCAATGCTTATTGGATTGGATTGGATTGGATTGACCATAGTTAAAATCATTGTCTCAGTGTTCACCACAGCACTGTAAGATTACATATAAATTAGAGAACAGTTGATCTGGATTGGTAGAGGGAATTGCCATACTGGAAATTCTCAGACTCTACCAAAAAAAGAAAAAGAAAAAAGCCCCCCCCCAATGATTTATTAAACACCTGCTATATACAAGACATATGATAAACTCAGGGGACACAAATCTAAATAAGACACAGTCCCTGCCCTCAAGAACTTCCCATTTAATCAGAAAAAGATGATCTCAAAATAATCCTATTCTAAGGGAGAATACAATAAATGATAAAGATAACATCTAGGCAGAGTGCTGGGATAGACTTTCTGATTTTCTCTCTCCAGTGTTAAGATTTTAGAATTCTTGCTCCTAGGACTTCAGTTGCCAGCATTTTTTTTTTCTTTTATAGCCTATCCCGGGGCCTGAAATGCTTTTATTAGTCATTTCTTTGAATTAAGGCAATAAGGCTGACTCTTAAAATGCAAATATTGCCTAAATAGACTCTTCATAAAGCAGCCTAAGGTAACACAGCGAGTAAGAGCACCGGCTCCAGTGTCAGAACGACCTGGAGATCGAATCCCGGGCTCAGACACTTAGCACCCACCCAGAAACACCTGGCCGTGTAACCTTGAGCAAGTTACTTCACCCCGATTGCTTAAAAAAAAAAAATAAAGCAGCCTAAGATTATCTCACACTGTTTTTTTTAGTTTAGTTCCTACAGACTAGTTGGAATGTGTGAAGATAAAGGAGGAAGGTAACTTGATAAGAGGAAAGCCTTGGGAAAGAAGGACTGTAGCAATGGCCAGACCACCCCCCTGATGGTTACTTCCCTAAGTTATCTTACATTTATAAGTGGGTAGATTTTGTGTCAGGTTTAAGGTTTGCAAAGTATTTTACATTTATTATCTGCATTGATCCTCACAACAACCCTGTGAGGAGGGTACAATTATTATCCCCATTTTATACGTGAGGAAACTGAAACAGAGAGACGATAAGCGACCTACCTAGGGTCAAATAGCTACTTACTATCTGAGGCTGATTTGAGCCCAGATCTTCTCCACTCCAAGTCCAACACTCTATCCACTGTGCCACTTTTCTGCCAAACATTATATGCACCCCCTGTGGACTACAACCTCTTTGAGGGTGGAGACTATTTTTCCATTTGTTTTTGTAGGCCAGTACCCAACCACAATATTCTGTGCATAGAGGTGCCAGAGAAGTACTGTTTTAATGATCAAATCAGACAGAATCTTAGAATCCCAGAGCTCAGCAAACTATTAACTTTTCTGAAGTCTTTTAACCTGAGTCTGTGTCTTCATAGGTACAATGGGAATAATAAAAAGTATGCTCTTTATATACTTTAAGGTTATGGTGAGAGATATGCTATGCAAAGACCACTTAATTATTAGCCCTTGTTATGAGGAAACAGAGATTTGAAAGACTAAGTGACCTGTCCAAGGCTACCTAGAAAGTTAGTAACAGCCAGAACCAAAACACAGGTCTTCTTGTCCAGGGTTTGTTTCCATATATGAGGCTTCCATAGATAGATAGTTAGATTTATTGTTGTTCATTCATTTCAGTTATGTATGACTCTTCGTGATCCCATTTGGGATTTTCTTGGCAAAGATACTGGAGTGGTTTGCCATTTCCAGTTCAATTAACAGATGAGGAAACTGAGGCAAACAGGGTTCAGTGACTTTTCCAGGGTCACACAGCTGGTAAATGTTTGAGGCTGGATTTGAACTCATGTTTTCCTGACTCCAGGCCTGGCACTCTATCTACTATGGTACCTTGTTGGCTTCTGAGAAAGAAAGAAAGAAAAGAGAGGAAGAAAGAAAGAGAGGAAGAAAAAAAGAGAGAGAGAAAGGAAGGAAGGAAGGAAGGAAGGAAGGAAGGAAGGAAGGAAGGAAGGAAGGAAGGAAGGAAGGAAGGAAGGAAGGAAGGAAGGAAGGAAGGGAAGGAAGGAAAGAAAGAAAGAAGAAAGGAAGGAAGAAAAAAAGAAAAACAAAGAAGGAAAGGAGGGAGGGAAAAAGGAAGAAAAATAAAAAAGGAAAAAAGAAAGAAAAAGGAAGGAAGAAGGAAAGAAGGAAGAAAAGGAAGGAAAGATAAAGAAAGGAAGGAGGGAAGGACAGGAGAGAAAGAAAGAGAGAGAGAGCTAGAGGCAGCATGAGAACACTGAGGGTGGGGGCTGTAGCCAGAAAGATGAAGGAATACTGCAAGGTGCATTTTCAAGACAAAAATCCCCACTTTTGCTGAGAGCTTGCCCTACAAGTGGTTTTCACAGCTATTTTAGGAAGGGGTCCAAGACTCCTCTAACCTCTATGACAACTCCCAGAGGTTCCATGTTCTTGAGTAACCCTGATTATCCACACAAGCCTGAAGTAGCTGGGAATACCCAGTAGTTGCTTGCTCTGAAGTAGGAATGAGTAATTCAAAAGAGGTTTTGCTGCCTAATAAATACAGTGAAGACAAGTCATTACCCTGTGTGAGGCTTAAGCTAAACTGATGGGAATTACAGTTGGCTTATAATAAGACTTATTTAAAAACAAAAACAAATCAGGCTTATTTTCAGTGTGAAATTAGTTGCATTAGAACCTAATCCCCTGTGGTCAGTCAGTGGTAGTCAGTTATGACAGTTGTCCATGTCCCTACAGACTTCCTTAGTGTGGGTATAGCCCCTTAATTATGAGAAGCAGAAACAAATCACTATTTGTTCAAGGCAAGGAAAACAATCAGTCCCAAATAGATTTTTTACTCATATAACACAGGATCTTTCACAAAGTAGTATTTACTTCAGAAGATATGATTCCAAATAGACAAACTTACTTTCTCAACATAAAGTAGGGCATAATCCTTTCTCCCACCCCCTACTTCAGTCTCTGGGGAGGGGAAAGCGATTAGGGTCATAGCTTAGCTCAGTTCCCATAGAGCACATTCCCATTTCCAAGTCAAAAACCCCATAAGACTCCAACCTAGGCACTCAGGGCTCCCATGTTGGGCTGGCTGGCTGCAAGATATCAGCTACAATCTTGACTCAAAAGTCTCCATGGCTTGAATGTCTGGGTACCATGGGGAGCACCACCAGCTCCTGAAACTGAGGACGACAAACAACACAGAATAGAAACAAAAATCCCCAGGCCCGTTTCTCAGGAGCTCAGGTGATAGAGGAAGAGCCGAAGAAGGATAAGGCTTCCCCTCTCAGCTGAAAAGCAGAAAAGGAAGCAGTGGAGAAGGGCTCCACTGGCTCAGCCTGGCCAGTGGTAGGGGATGAAGAGGTCTCCATTTCAGACAATTAGGACACGCTCCAAAGGTCTCTCAAGGGCCCTTCCACTAGTCAAACTAGGTTTTCCCAATCCAGGCCAGGTTACATGAAAAAAAATAAAAACTAACTTAGTGTATATAGTCTTTGAATGGAGGTTATGCACTATGTAACCTGTGGCTCAAAGATCCCTAAGACCCTGGGTTTTTATGGTCTGGGCCGGATCTCAAGGGCTGGTCTCAAAAAGGTTCTCTTTTCTCTTTGTCTCATTGCCCCAACCTGGAGTTACTCCAGAAGTATATCTAAATAAAACTCTAGCATAGCTTATGTCTAGGCAGCTATTGGTACAGTAGATAGAGTGCCAGGCCTGGAGTCAGAAAGACCTGAGTTCAAATATGGCCTCAGACATTTACTAGCTGTGTTACCCTGGACAGGTCACTTAATCCTGTTTGCCTCAATTTCCTCATCTGTAAAATGAGCTGGAGAAAGAAATGGTAAATCATTCTAATATCTTTGCCAAGAAAACCTCGAAAGAGGTCACTAAGACTCAGACAGAACAATCGAACAACAAATAGCTTATGTCTACGTTTCTGTAAATGAGGATGAAAGAAGTCCTTAGCTCCCAACGGTTAGGTGGAACAGTGGATTGAGGGTAGGACTTAGAATTGGGAAGACCAAAGTTCAAAGTCTGCCATAAGCACTTACTAAGTTTATGATTCTTGGGCAAGTCATTTAACCTGTGTCTACCTTAGTTCCCTCATTTATAAAATGGAGATAATAATACCACCTACGTCCCAAGATAAAATGAGAATAAAATAAGGTAAAGCAAAATAAGATGAAATAAAGTGAGGATAAAATAAGATAATATTTGTAAAGGGCTTTGCAAATTTTAAAGTGCTATATAAAACATTAGCTACTATTACTACTACTACTACTACTACTACTACTACCACTACTACTACTATCATTCAGGATAGTATATGCAAATCAACTGGTTGGTGCAGTAGATAGAGCTCAGAACTTTGAGTCAGAAAGACCTAAGTTCAAATCCTGCCTTAGACATTTACTAGCTTGTGACCCTAGGCAAGCCATCTAACCTCAGTTTCTTCAACTGGAAAATGAGGATAATAATAGCATTTATCTCACAGGATTGTTTTGTGGGTCAAATTAGATGATGTGTTAAAAGTATTTTTCAAACTTTAAAGCATTCTATAAATACAGCTATTAATTCTACTATTACTATTATTTGGAATAGCAATTTGATCCTTAAAGTAATAGCAGCTTTTGGAGTTTATTGAGTAAAGAAGGGACATGATTAGACTTGTACTTTAAGATCAATGTAGCTGTTGAGGGACTGGTGGAGAATGACCTAGAATGGGGAAAGACTTGAGGTGGAGCTACTTGGTCTAGTAGGCATTGTTTCCCTTATCATTAAGGGGTCCCTCTCAGTTTTGGACCCACAAATATGGGTCAGAGTCAGTCCTGGAAAAGCCTAAACATCTTAAACTAGAATCAGGTTCTTTTTCATAAACTTGTTGGCTTTATAAACCCCCAGTCAATCAGCCAACCCAAAAGCATTTCTTAAGCATTTACTATGTGCAAAAATCACCAAAAACATTTGGTACTGGTTTTAAAAAAACAGAAAAGTAGATCAATAAAGGAGATGAGGAGAGATTTAGAAATGATGGAATTCAATAACTCAGTGTTCAATAAACCCCCAAAACATAAATTACTTAGGAAAGAACTCTCTATAAGATAAGAATTGCTGGGGAAATTGGAAAGCAGTCTGGCAAAAATTAGGTTTAGACCAACATTTTATACTATGTTCCACAATAAATTCAAAATGGATATGTGACCTGAATATTTAAGATCATGCCTTAAAAGAAATCAGAAGACAGGAAGATCATATCACTTTCACAGCTGTGAGGAGGTGAATTCTTAACCAAAGGATAAAGCAATTACAAAAGATAAAATGGGTAATTTTGATTTTATTAAATTGAAAAGCTTTTGCATAAATAAAGTGAATTCATCTAGGATAAGGAGGAAAGTATACAAGGGAAAATAACTTTGTGTTAAATTCTTAGATGAAGGTTTGTTATCCAATAGACAGGAAACTGACAGAAATCTATAATGACCAAAAGTCATTCCACAACAGAGAAGTTGTCAAAGGATATTCACAGTTCTCAAAAAAATTGTGTAATATTTTTTAAAAATGAAAAAATGCTCCAAATTGCCAATAACAAGAGAAATACAAATCAAAACATCCCTAAGATTTCACATCATACCCAGCATACTGGCAAAGATGATAAAAGTCAGTATCAGAAGGGGTTTTGAAAGATAAATTGTTGGTGGAGCTGGGAATTAGTACAAGCATTCTAAAAAGCAATTTGGAATTAGGAAAATAAAGTGGCTAAAATGTCCACCAGAGATTCTATTGCCAGGACCAAGGAGGCCCATTGATAAAAAGAAAGACTTTACATATACTAAAATATTTATAACAGTACTTTTTATGGTAGCAAAGGATTATTAAAAAACAAAGTAGGTCCCCACGAATTAAGGGATAGCCAAAAAAATTGTGCCACATTAATCTCATGGAATATTGTTGTAAGAAATGACAATTATGATGAATTCAGAGAAACATAGAAAGACTTGCATATAGTGATGCAAAATGAAGTAGCCAGAGTAGCCGGAGCCAAGAAAACAATATACACAGTGATTATAATGATGCAGATGGAAAGAACAACCACAAAATAAACAGAAATTAATGTTTCAAAATTACAGAGAATAAGCTTAACCCCAAAGAAGAGATATGAGAAGACTGTTTTTACAACTTTTTTTGCAGAAATGAGAGGCCCAAAAGTGTGGAAACATTGTATATGTTGTCAGATTTTTTTCGTAAGTATTGATTGATTTTGCTGATTTTTTTTCTTTCCTTGTTCTTTTTATTTTTCAAAGATTATTTGTTATAGGTGCCTCCCTGAGTAGAGGAAGGTAAGAGACAAAAGATCAAATTTTGAAGATGTAAAAACAAATGTTATAAAATTTATTTTAAAAAACTAATAGGGAAGTTTGTGGAAAATTACTTAAAACTTGGGCTTTGCTCCTAGCTATGCTCTCCCTAAAGGAGGGAATGGGATTGGCAAGGGACTCATTGTACAATGCAGATCAGGTATAGGATCTCTATTTATTTCTGTACAGAAAAGAAAAGCTTAACACACACAGGATTCCCCAAGAGCACATTGAGAGAAATACTTAAGCAGCAACAGTAGCCTATTGTTATATTCTCCTGGGAGTTTGATGCTTAAAATGTCAAGACATGATGCATTTTGCAAGACTATCAAATAGGCATTTAACGTTTCACTTTGACTCATCACTGTCCAAACAATTTCCTTCAGGTCCATGCTCATCCTCCCCTTGCTGGTCATTTACTCCAAGAATTGCTATCATATAGTTGGTACCAAGCGAAGAACCCAAGAACTCTGATCTCTAAAAGCCACAAGATTTCCTCCAAGACTAGACATATCCATCTCAAGATCACTGTTCAATCACCTATGATCAGGGAAGAAAACAAAAGCCCAAAAGACAGCAAATGACCCAAACTCGTGGACTCAGCTCACCTCGCCTAAGCTCCTGCTCCATCTGCTGTTGGGAACATTCAACAAACTGCTGTGGTAGAGAAGGCTACTCCTTCCCCACAACTCGTGGCAAATTCTAGAGTTACACGATGCTTGAGAGAATATACTGCTTTTTTTGTTTTTACCTTTCTTTGCATCCCAAGACTTAGTACAATTCCTGGCAGATGGTAAGTGCCTAGTACTTATTGTTGATTGATTGATGATGATCCCTGGAGAGTTGAAGGAAGAATGAGAGAGAAAGAACATGTCACTCTCTTCTTAGAGTTTGCTGAGTCAGTGACTTTTCCTGCTCAGTATCCAATAATGAAATTGCTTCATCAACTTAAATCACAAGTCCATCAGCATTGAGATATACATGTACCCAGAAATTGTGAGAAGAACCCAAGATACACTTTAAAAGATAGGTCCTAAAAGCCAGAAAAAAGCCAAGGTCTTCTACTGCATCCAGGGTCATCTCTAGTCTTTCTGATTTATATCTGGCCCCTGGACCCAGATGGCTCTGGAGGAGAAAGTGAGGCTGGTGACTTCTCACAGCCTTCTCTCACTTAAATCCAACTCAGAAGTCATGGCATCACCTTCCTAATGCCAATATCCTCTTCTAAAATGAAAGACAAATGATACACTACAAGCCCATCCTGATGCATGTGCCACGGGGTACAACCCCCACTACACAGATATTTCTACTTCTAAGGATCAATAAACTCTCTGCCTTGATTCCCATGACTGTCTATGGGAAGATCTACTTCTCCAAATAAGAAAGAAAACAGAAAATCTCACATGATGTGTAGAGAATGGTGTATGTATTTGGAGAGAAAGAGTCAGGATTTAGTGTTCTTGGGGTTGGAAATGGGGAAAGAGACCTGTAAGTGAAAGGCAGCAACAATGAGATGAACCAGCAGATTTGGATAAATGCCTGTTAATTTGCTTCTGAAAGTTTGTATTGATCTGGGTAAATAGCTATTGGTTCAAATTCTTAGCCTGGAATTCTAGACCTGCCCAAACCCAACTTTCCAAATGCATCTACAAGTACTCCTCACCATGCTTGTTCTGTTCTAGCCAAACTAGACCATTTGTTGTCGTTTACCAACAACCTCCAAACCTTCCCACATCTTCTTATCATTCATGTCAATTCCCTACATCTTGCATTCACTTCCTATTGCTTCTCGACTGTCAAAATCTTACCCATCCTTTACCCAACTCAATTGCCACCTCTTCCAGAAAGTCATCTCTAGGTCTTACAGTCACATGTGCTGTCTTCTTCCTCAGTGTCCTCACAATACCTTATACTTGTTACCTTCTAACTAGCGGTATAGTTGTGCCAGTCTGAGGGTCCATAGAATATGCACTTGTAATTGGATACTTGTTTGGTTTCTCTCTACTCATTGTATCTATAGTATAAGCTTTTTGAGGACTTCAATTGTGTCTTATTCATCTCTGTTTCTCTCCTCAATGCCTTGAATATAGGTGCTACTGAAGAAAGAATACTCGATTTGGAATCAGATGATCTGTGTTTGGATTCAGTAGACCACAAGTTTTTTTGGATTCGGTGACCACAAGAAAGTCACATTTTCTTGGTTTTCCTCATCTCATTTTCATTGGTAAGATGAGAGGGATGGACTCCTTTGAACTCTAAATCTGTGATTCTGATCCCAGGTGCTCAATAAAATTCATCCAATTATTATGTCTTTCTGTGGGAGTTTCTCCATTCTCACCCCTCCCCCTACTCACATTCCTATTAGATGGATCAATTTCTTAAGAGCTAAGACTCAAAGGCTAACAATGACTTCTGATTTTTCAGTGTCTCCTCACAACCCTCAGTCTAGTGTTCTGTCTACTTAGTATGTTCTGCAGAAATGCAGCAACTGACCAACTGATGGAGGAAATTAAAACCATGCTGACCACCAATCTGCCTTGAGGCTGTTTTTTTTTTCTTTTCTCAGGCTGGGAGGAGTAGTTAAGAGTGGGTCTCTGAGTCCAGAATAAGTTCAGAATTCTAATTCTGGATTCAGTTCAGTAGGAGTGGAGCCAGGAATAAATTTAGAAGAGGATGAACAGTGCACCAGAAAAAAGTCATTACACGCACACGCACACGCATGCATATGCAAGCATACACACACCAGCCCAAATACAGTCAAATAAGAGCCCCAGCCTGTCTCTCAATGTTGCTGATATGCTATCCTGTGGATGAGACCATTCAGTTGTTTAGAGACAAAATTTGGGTTACAATACAGCCCACCCAGATGGTCCCTATTACCTACAGAAATGTGGGGCAGGGATAAAAAATGTGGCAGGGTAATTGCCAGAATGAATTAAGGAAATGCTCCTCTCCCTGGCAACATGGAATATCTGGTCACCTTAACCTAGAACAAAAAACACAGATGGAGAGGGATGAGAAATAAAGCAGTCAATCACATTAAAACTTATCAGCATCACCACTGAGACCAAAAATCCCTTCCTTGTCATGGCTTCTGCTGATCGTCCTTTCATCTTCTTCTACCCTACAGCCCTTCACTACATGATTGCTGGGTTGTTGTTTTTTAATAGCATTGAACTATACTACTTGAGTGAACTCAGGTAATTTATTTACTTTTCCTGGGTCTGTTTTCTCATATCTGAAATAAGGAGGTTGTGGTGATTAATTGAAAAGGTCCCTTCCACCTCTAAATCCCATGATCTTATGATCTCTTCAATCTTACACATTGATACCCAATAGGACTTCCTGGTAAACAAGTAATAACATGTCACTTCACTTCTCAAAAATTCTCAGAGGCTTCCCATTGGCCACCAAATAAAGGAAAAATTCCTTAGCTAGCCACAGTCTGACTCCAAGCCTTCTCTCACACTCCTCTCTGGACAGTCTACATTCTAGCCAATTAAGATTATCTTCTACACACATACACACACACACAATCTCACACCTTCTTGCTTTTGTTCACACTCTTCATCTGCATCTTTTTCCCTTCTCCCCCATTTTCTGTCTGTTGACATCTTACTCATTCTTCAAGGTCCAGCTCAAATTCCACCTCTTCCATGAAACCTGCCCTGATCCTTCCACCTGGAAGCAATTTATCTCTTATATGATTTCTTTTATATTTTTGATTCAACTTAACAAACACAAGTAAAATGGGTATTTCCATATGCATAGTAGAATGAAAATTTATTTCAGATTGTATATGAAATTTCAGGTCTCAATTATGGACAACTTGCTTTCCTTTTTACTTATATACTTCTAGTGATTTCACAGAACTTATGCTCCCCTTGGACACTTACTTTACCATTTGTATCACATTAATATATTTGTCTTCTCTTCCCCAAATAGACTGAGTTTTTTAAGGATAGAATCATGTCTTAATTATTTTTGTATACACACACACACACACACACAAGCACTCCATATAATGTCCTAAAGTCCTTTCCTAGTAAACATTTGGTGAATGAATAAATGAACTCTTTTCTACTTCTGGTGCCAATAGATGAGTTTCTCTAGGAATTGAATACTACTTTCCCTTCAGGGGATGATTGAGGGAGAAGGATAAACAAAGAAACATCCATGGTCTTTACACATTAAAGATTAAATCCAAATTTTGGAGGGTCACATTTATTCACACACTGTTGTTTCAGCATGGTCTTTCACACCCAAAGCATGATGACTCAATTGTCTTTTCCATCTGTTATTCCCGCTGTTTACTTTGGCCAGGGTTGGCATGAGTTAGAGAAGAGTATTGGTGACAGTGTTTTCTAGAGGTACAGTAGGAGTTTCAGAATGTAAACAATGTATGTACTTGGGGATATGTGAAAATGGAGGTAAGGGTGTGAGTTTGGGAAGAGCACAGTCCCAGTGCTAGAGAGAGGGGTAGTTAGTCATACCTTTGCAAAGTAGTAAGTTAACTGTATAGAGAGACAGAATCTTAGAGCTAGAAGGAGAATAAGAATTCCTCCAGGCCAAGAATTCTTAAGTTGTTTCCACTCATGACCCCTAATCAATGCTTCTTCATTTTTCAGGTGACAAAATGACCTAGGGAAATAAAGTGACTTATCCAAGATCTACTGAACTCTCTTCCCTCCACCATATCTGTGTTAATAAATCATAATGATTCAGCTCTGAACCCCAGGTCAAGATCAGATGACCACCACAGAACAAGTCCAGCAAGTTTTTAGGATATCAGATCTCAAGGAAGTTTCCAGGGATGATTCTTACTAGTTTTCTCAAACTAGTCTATGTACCAAATTGGCAGGTTACCCTACAGGCACCATAGTATATGCCCTGTGGGGTAGTCTTGCCCTAATCAGACCTATTCATAATTAACAAAAGAAAGCTTTCATAGAACTTGGAGCCAGAGGAGAACTTAGATCTCATTTCATCCAATCCCTTCATTTTATAAAAGAGGATCATCTTCTTTTTAAATGTCTTCTGTGCAATTTCCAAAAGACAACTTCTAGGAAAGAGCACTGACCAAGAGTCTGGATGTCTGATCTTTAGGCTTGGCTTTGTCATTCGCTAACTTTGGGGCTTCGGGCAGGCAGATTTACCTCTCTAAACCTCAGTTTTCTCACCTGTAAAATGATCATATGATTTTTGTTTTTTTTGGGGGGGGGTAGATTAGGTGATTGTTGCAGTTTGTTAGTGATTCTGTGATTTTTCAGGCAGTCATGTTAACTACACTAATCACATTTGATAAAAACTTCCAGCAGCAATGTACACAACAGGAATCTCTTGGCTTTTGGAAAAGGGTTTCTTTCCCAGCTATTAAACATGCTCAGAAAAATGGTCAGCAAGGTCTAAGAATGATCAGTGGGGTTGGGATGGAACATACCATTTCTCCCTTAGGTGATGGAGTGGAAAGAATTCTGGGCCTGGAGTCAGGAAGACCTGATTTTAAATCCAGCCTCAAACACTTACCACCTGTATGACACTTACTTTTTGTCTGCCTCAGTTTCTTCATCTGTGAAATAGGGATTATAATAGCACCTATTTCCCAGGATTGTTGTAAGGATCAAATGAGAAAATATTTGTCAAGTTCTTCCCAAACCTTAAAGCATCATCTAAAGGCTAGCTATTATTATTTTATTCAGTATACATGGAGGAGACAGGGAGCTAACTATCAAGGAATCAGACTAGATGATCTCTGAGGTCCTTTGTAGCTCTAATATCTGACAGAGATGATGGTCAAAGCCCCTTTCCATTTGAGTGAAGCCTCTAAATCAGAGAACGACAGGAAGCAGAGAAATGAGATGAATAGCCCATTCTGCCACACTTCCAGAGAAAGCCCCAGAATTTGGGGAAACCTCCAGAGAAATCCCTGAAACTTTGGAGAGATTTACTTGTTTCTCTTAAATTGTCATCTTCAGTAGATGCCCTAAATAATTATAATTTGTTCTCATACTTATTATTGATTCATATTTTTAAAGGAATAATTCTCTCTTCCACTATCTCTTTTCCTCTAATAAAACAAATAATTCTGGGAGGGAAAACACATTCTCCCACTTAATTCATGGTCCACACTAGTACTCAATACCTCAGTGGGTATAAATGCTATGTGATTATGGCATCTTCAACCTGACTATTTTAGATGAGCTGTCACCTTTAAATAAATTGCCCTCTAATCAACTATCATAGCAGTGTAGGTGCTCCTTCCATGTGTGGTTCTCACTCATCTCATCTTTCTTCTTCTTTTAATATCCTAGGGGTAGACTAAGATAGCATTTAGATTATCTAGCTATTTTTTCTCACTCTTGTTAAGTGTCTAGTCCACCATATTTTCTGGCCATTTGTGCATTTGATACAAGTCACTGTAATGAATATGCCACCATCTTCTTATTTGCTTTCATTTCACATCTTTACATTACCTGTTGGGTCACTTACAAGTCTGATTCTTCTAAAATTGTGGCATTCCATTACTCAAAGTAGCATAGTACCACAAGTACAATATTGTTATTAAAGAAATGGGCTTTTTGAAGCAACTAGCAGGTTAGGAACATTGACCAAACTGCAGTTTCTCCAATGCAATACATCCTGAATGCTTCTCCTATCCAACTTTGGATTCATTATCTATCTGTTGTTGCTATCCAAGTCAGAGATCCAAATTTGTGAATTCTTCAGTGTTGGGAACTCCTAATGTGCAAATTCCTTCCATGGAAGCAGATCCTAAAACTCATATGCAACATTATTAAAGTACCTGGGATAATGAGAGGTTAAATGATGTGCTCAGGGTCACACAACTAGTGTGAAGTAGAGTAGCTGTAGTAGAGGCAGGACTTGAACTTTGGTCTTCCTAATCAGACTTCTCTCTATTTTGCTTCTCATATATAAATGTGTGTGCGTGCATGCATGTGTGTGTGTGTGTGTGGAGGGAGAGAGAAAGAGAGAGAGAGAGAGAGAGAGAGAGAGAGAGAGAGAGAGAGAGAGAAAGGAAGAGAGGGAGGAAGAGAGAGAGAGAGAGCTCTAATATACACATATAAACTCTCTATAGGTTACCTATCTCATTGTATGTCATAATTTGGGCAACATGCATTTTTCATCTACTTTGCTTTCCAAGTATCAACTTTTTTTTCCAAAAAATTATTAATTCCACTAAGTAGAGTTCTGCAGTGTTTTAGGGTTCCACAAAATTAGGTCTGTGTTGTCTGCAAATTGGAGCATTTGTAAAACTTCACCATTTATAGGAAATTCTCCTGCCTTTCTCTTCAAGCATATATATGTATGTATGTGTATATGTACATATATGTGTGTATACATATATATATATATATATCTTAAAAGATGTACTGATTATTTATATTTCCTACTGACCTTTTTTCTGTTCTATTCATTCTAAATGCTTTGATGACCTTCTTTTCCTACTTTTGATGACTTCCTACTTCCTTTTGATAACCTCATTGATAGCCCCCTTGCTCTCCCTAACATAACTGAAAGAAAATAAAACCCTTGTATTAAATATTAATATTCAAGCAAAGCAAATCTCTACATTGACCATGTCTAATAATGTATGTTTCACTCTATACCTTGAGTTCATCATATCTCTAATAAGAGGTAGATCATATATTTAATAAATGAAGACCAAATGCTTAAACTGACTTTGTCTTCTTAACTGATATTTCTATTTCCTCAAATGGAGTGATAGTACTGAATTCCTGAGGTCAAAGCTATAAATACATAGTGGTTTGACTCCTGTCAGACAGATCTGTTCCATTGCACATATGCTTGTTGTCCTCCTTTCAATTTTCTCTACAAATGCTCTTGGGATGATATGATTTACCTAGATTTTGTGCCAAGTTTTCTGTAAGCTTGTTTTTTTCCTCAGCTACTTTTTAGTGTTTAGTGCAATGGTATTTATCATAATATTCCTATGAAATGTTTTCCAAATGAACTGATATGTTAAATCAGTGCTGCCATTGGATGCAGAATCACAGAATCTTGGGGTTAAAGAAGGGACCACAAAGACCATCTAATCCAACCTATGGGAGAACAAAAATTCCCTCTGCAGGGAACCTGAAAAGTGGTCATCCAATTTCTGCTTAAAGCCCCCTAAAATAACTATCTCTAAGATCTATAAAGACTTCTTTATTACTAAGTCCAAAAACTTTAAATTTTTTCTTCACCCTTCTTAGTCTCTCTACAGGATTTAATACTTTTCCCCACTCTCTCCTTTTTAGTACTCTCTCCTTCCTTGACTCACATGATACTGTACTCTCATGACTCCTGTCTCTCTGAATACTTCTCATTTTCTTCTTGCCTTTTTAATGTGGATATCTCTGAAGGGTTTGTTCCTGACTTTCTTTTCTTGGCTATGGAAGTGACAACATTTCTGTTTACTTTCTTTTCTATTTTTAAAAATTTTTGGAGGCAATCGGGATTAAGTGACTTACCCAGGGTCACACAGTTGGTAAATGTCTAAGGTTGGGCATTTTCATTCATTGAAGACACTATGTAGTCACCATATCTGAATGTGGAGTTGGTGATGGCCACTCTCCTGAAGCTAAAGGACAATGAGAGCACCTATTTCTGCGGGGGTTGTTAATTAGAGACTGACTAGAATGGAAACCAAAGGGAATCATCTCAAAGGTAAGCCACCTATTAGATCCTGCATTATTTAAACTGAGACACACTATAGGTAAAACTGTGTCTCCTGTCAGACCAGAATATTTAAGGGTTTTAGTTGAATTTTGTTTTTTTCCATTGGTGGCACAAATCTAAACGGATGGCAAAGGGAGTATTTGCCACAAGAGACATATTTTTTTTGTAATGACTTGTCCAAAGGCAAATATGTCTCAAATAAGGGTTGCATCTACCCTCTTTCACCCCCAGCCCCCAACTTCTGAGTGTAATAGGGAACTGTGTCAGCAATTACACTATTGGAGCCATTCCATTATGGAAGAGAAGTAAGTAGGAAGCAGCTGAAAGCCTCTATCTACAGAGAATCATAGTAGGAGACTATACACAGACCTTTGGCAGAATTTCTATTTGTTTTTCCATCTTGGAAGATTTTAGTTTTTTCCTAACTTTCTATTTTGTTTCCCAGGGTTATAGTTTTTTCCCCTTGATCTTTTCATAAAACTTGTTTTCATTGATACTGAAAAGTACTTATTTCCAAGGAAAGTTGGGGTCAATAACCCTTCCCTATCTTGCTCTATAAGAGCAAGGTATATAGATATATATATATATCTATATACCTTGCGATCTCATCATAGGCAGTGTCAGAATGTGATTTTCTTCTTTTATTTTTTCAGGGAGGGGCCAGGTAATGAGTCAAAGAAGATCTCCCAAAGTGTATACAGCCTCTTCAAAAATCTCTTACACAAGGGTGACACAATTATATTAAGAATACCAATATGAACATTGTCTGATTTCTTTAGTAGGGGGCTATCAACTTGATCATTGGACAAAGATGATACATTAAGAATATCAGCACTTGGAGGCACAGCCAAGATGGTGGAGTAGAAACAGGACTTCCATGTGGCTCAGGCTTCCACCTCCTTCAATACATGTAAAAAATGACTCTAAACAAACTTTAGAGCTACAGAACCCACAAAGTGACAGAGAGAAACAAATCTCCTGCTGAAGGAAGCCTGGGAGGTCAGCAGGAAGGGTCCATCGAAGTGTGCTGGGAGCAGAGTGCAGTCCCAATTGAACCATGGTTTTTGCCCCAGGGTGGCCCTGACCAGCAGTGGATGCTGGAGCAAACTTCATGAGGATAAATCACCAGCAGCTATAGTGGTTTCCAGACTTCTCAATCCACAAATGCCAAAGACAAAGTAAAAGGTCAGTGTGTAACTTTGTTGGGAACAGGGGGAGCACAGTCTGGCTGTTGCCCCCAGAGAGAGAAGTGGAGGAGGCATGGTGGCTGCAGTTGCTGCCATGTGGCTGCTTCCAGAGCTCCTGGCCAGAAGATTGTAGGGGGACCAAGCAACCATTCAGAGGGTAATCGCTTTTGCTTTGACCTACTTGATCCGGATCATGGTCTTGGGTGGTGTGTGACTACTGAGCCAGAGCTTGTGGTATCTGTAGAACCCATCTAAAAGCTCTGGCAGCTGCAAAAACCCCAGTGATTTGGGACATAGCTCTCTCCATTCTGGAAGCAGAATTCTACCACGGCAAAGAGCTCAAAAGTCAAGTAACTGGCTGCCAATATGAGCAAACAAAAGAAGCACAAACAGACAATAGAATCCTTTTTGGGGGACAAAAAGGAACAAAGCATGTAATGGGAGGAAGACATTGAAGTCAGAACTCCTGCATCAAAAGCCTCCAAGAAAAATATGAATTGGTTACAGGCCATGGAGGAGCTCAAGAAGGATTTTGAAAATCAAGTAAGAAAAGTGGAGGAAAAATTGGAAAGAGAAATGAGAATGATGCAAGAAAATCATGAAAGTGAGTCAACAGCCTGCTAAAGGAGATCTAAAAACACACTGAATAAAATAACACTTTAAAAAATAGACTAACTCAAATGGCAAAAGAGGCCCAAAAAGCCAGTGAGGAGAAGAATGCTTTAAAAAGCTGAATTTGCCTGATGAAAAAGGAATTTCAAAAAGTCACTGAAGAGAATAACTCCTTCAAAATTAGATTGGATCAATTGGAAGCTAATGACTTTATGAGAACTCAAGATACTATAAAACAGATCCAAACAAATGAAAAAATAGAAGGCAATGTGAAATATCGCATTGGAAAAACCACTGACCTGGAAAATAGATCCAGGAAAGATCATTTAAAAATTATTGCACTACCTGAAAGCCATGATCAAAAAAAGAGCCTAGACACCATCTTTCAAGAAATTATCAAGCAAAATTGCCCTGATATTCTAGAACCAGAAGGAGAAATAGAAATTGAAAGAATTCACTGATCACCTCTTGAAAAAGGTCCCAAAGAAAAACGGGGAGAAAATTTGTAACTCAAAATCTGGAGGAAATAAATGATGTAAGCCAGAAGTTAAGAAAGCATTTGAAAAAAAGAAAAAGATCCCCAAAAGAAAGTTCTTAGGAATATTGTGACCAAATTCCAGAGTTCCCAGGTCAAGAAGAAAATACTGCAAGCAGTCAGGAAGAAACAATTTGAGTATTGTGGAAACACAGTTAGGATAACACAAGATCTAGCAGCTTCTACATTAAGGGATTGAAGGGCTTGGAATATGATGTTACAGAGGTCAAAGGAGCTAGAACTAAAACCAAGAATCACCTACCCAGCAAAACTGAGCATAATGCTACAGGAAAAAATATGGTCTTTCAATGAAATAAAGGACTTTCAAGTATTCTTGATGAAAAAACCAGAGCTGAACAGAAAATTTGACTTTCAAATACAAGAAGCAAGAGAATCATGAGAAGGTAAACATGAAAAAAAAATCATAAGGAACTTATTAAAGTTGAACTATTTATATTCTTACATGGAAAAATGATAATTGTAACTCATAAGACTTTTCCTAGTATATGGATAGCTGAAGGGGTTATATATGTATATATATAATATATAATATAATATAGACATATATGTATTTATAGGAGGATGTATGTGTATATAAATATATATGTGAGTATGGGCATTTGTATGTTTGTATATACATAGACAGAGGGCACAGGATGAGTTGAATATGAAGGGATGATATCTAAAAAATAAAATCAAGAGGTGAGAGAGGAATTTATTGGGAAAAGAAGAAAGGGAGCCATAGATTAAGGTAAATTATCTCATATAAAAGAGGCAAGAGAAAACTGTCACAATGGAAGGGAAGAGTAGGAAGGTGAAAGGGAATGGGACAACCTGATTCCCATCGAATTTGGCCTAAGGAGGGAATAACATAGACACTCAATTGGGTATCTTATCCTGCAGAATAATAGGGGGGTAGTGGATAAGATGGGGGAGAATAGAAGGGAGGGCAGATTGGGGAGAGGATAGTTAGAAGCAAACATTTTTGAAAAGGGAAAGGGTCAAAGGAGAAAATAGAATAAGTGGGGGGAGGGATAGGATGGAGGGAAATTTAGTTAGACTTTCACAATATAACTACTATGGCAATGACTTGGGTAACTACACAGGTGTAATATAGATATTGAATTGCTTATCTTTCCAGTGGGGGAGGGGGAGGAGGGAAGAAGGAAAAAAATCTGAAACTCAAAGTTTTAAAAACAAAATATTTAAAAATTGTTTTTTTACATGCAACTGGGAAATAAGACATACAGGTACTGGGGTATAGAAACCCATTTTGCCCTACTAGAAGATTAGGGGGTAAAGGAGGAGGATATAAGAGAGAACAGATTGGGGGAAGGGGTATTCAGTAGGCTTGCTATTTTGGGGTGGGGGTAGGGGAAAGATGGGGGAGAAAAAATTGTAACTCAAAATCTTGTGGAAATGAATGTTGAAAACTAAAAACAAATAAATTAAAATTTTGAAAAAAAAATAATATCAACACTTAAATTCTGTTTGTAGAAATGCAATTCTTAGCACCCACTGCTTCCTTTTCTATCACTCCAGCACCATGACTGTGGAAGAACAAGATGGATGGGCATTTTGTCATTTTGTCTGTTTCTGGGTCACTGGGACCAAAAAAATTCCTCACTGGATGATCAACCCTCATAAGATGGTCCTCTCCCTACTTGGCAGGTCTGGTCCTCAGGTAGCAGACACAATGTGCTCTACCCTTTCCAACAAAGCTGGCATTTCATTGGCATAGACTTTGGGTACCCAGGGATCATTTGTGCCATAATGAGGCATTGGAATAGAACTCCTGTGGAAGAGTTCAGTCTGACAATTCTTTTTTAAAATGATTTTTTTTACATTCTTATACTTTCTTTTCTTATTCCACTTATGTAGAGAGTATAAATAGAATTTACTGCTAGAAGGAATTGTGGAGGTCATCTGGTGCCATCTTTTCCTTTTAGAAATGAGGTAACTGAGACCTAGAGAGGTGAAAGTCACACAACTACTTAATGGCAGAACTAGAATTAGAACTTAGGTCTCTTGACTCCTAGTTCAGTTTTCTTTCTGTTAGACTATCTTTAGAATGATTGAATGTTTGCAATTAAAAAAAGGAATTGACTGGTGAGATAAGACTTTCCTTCCCCTACAGCTGGGAAGTCAACTCCATATTTAGTCTTCATTTTCATGTGGTCTTTACCACACACAGCTGTGCAAAGGTTCTTTCAACTCAGTATGGAATGGATCTGGATAAAGGTTGATAAATATTTGTAGACTGGGGCCAAGGCTAGAGAGCAATTGATTCATCTTCTGGTTTCAAGTAGAAGGGAAGGAAGGAAGGAAGGAAGGAAGGAAGGAAGGAAGGAAGGAAGGAAGGAAGGAAGGAAGGAAGGAAGGAAGGAAGGAAGGAAGGAAGGAAGGAAGGAAGGAAGGAAGGAAGGAAAGCAAACCTTTATTTCCTTTTAGGGTCAAGATTTGGGAATGGATTCAAAATTCCCTCCCATCACCTGAAAATCAATGTTTCCAAAAGTAGGGGCAAAGAGGAGAATGAAAAAGCAACCCCCAATTGCACCGTTTTTCTTTAGTCTGTGTAGCTTGAGGATGCAAAGACAACACTGTAAGAGGGGATATAATGGTATCTTGTTTTGCTCCCACAAAAGTTATTGGAAGATAATCAATAGCTGTGGGGAAGCTCTCTCTTACCTTACTTTACTAAAACTCTGGCCTTCCTGGAGCTATGACAATGGTCAGAGAGAACTAGAAAGGTGGGGGTGTGGCACACAGCTCTGACCTTAGAAGGGTCAGGCTGGGTCAGGTACTTGAGTACCCTCACTATCGCACCTATGTAATTTGTATATAATCTGCATATATAGAGGGAATGTAGACTATATAGAAGGAAATAAAGTGAGGAGTTTGAGGAATTTGAATAACCTTTGAGGAATTTGATGAGAGAGAAACAGAGACAGAGAGAGGCAGAGACAAAGACAGACAGAGACGGACAGACAGACAGAGAATGAGAGAGAGAGGGAAAGACAGAGGGAGAGACAGAGACAGAGAGACAGACAGAGAGACAGAGTTAGTGAGAGAGAGAGGGAATTTGAGGAATTTGACTAACCCTATGTCTACCAGGAAGGACAGAACTTGCACATCCTCATTCCAGCTTTGTATCAGTAGCAGTATAGGTGTGTCCCTAGTGAGCACCACGTCCACTTCCTTGCTTGAAGCATAAAAAACACTTTTCTTGGCACACTGTTTCTGAGTTTTTCCTGTGAGAAGGGGTTTGCTGTTTTAAGGGGTACATCATGTGGATCTTCCTAAGAGTCCCAAAGGAAAGCGATGGGCAGCAGCAACTCATCCAAGGCTAACTTCCTGATTCTACCAGCAAGTCCTGTGATCCTCACAGCTGCGTTGAGGGGCATCCCATGTGTATCTTCCTAAGGGTCCCCAAAGGGAAGCAGTGGGCAGTGGAAGCTCGTCCAGGCTACCTCCCCAACCCTGCCTGGGAAGTCCTGTGAACCCCAAAAGTGTGTTTCTCACAACACTTTCAGGGATCCAGACTCTGGGATCCAGCCAAACCGGCCGCCTTGCTGATCCCCACACTCAGCACCCACCTCCCAACATCAGCACAGGCTGTTTCCCATGCTGGAGCACACTCATGACTCATTTCTGACTCTTAGATCCCTTGACTTCTTCCAAGGTACCACCCATGTTCTATCTCCTCAGGGAAGTCTTTGCTTAGTTGCTAGTGTCCTCACCCTCCTCTTCAAATTACCACACAAAATTATCACTTGTATTTTTGCACAGTGTACTCTCCTAGTAGGCTCTAACCTTCTTAAAAGCAAGGACTTGGTTTGTGTGCTGTCTTTGTATACTTAGTGCCATGTATTCCCTTCTAATTAAAGGGACCACCCCTTCACTCACTTCCTAAAGAGGCCTATTCACTGAATGGGTATTGTCTCACTCTGAGCACCTGAAAAGACCCTAGCCTAAAAGGGCCTGGGTGTCCCGTTGCATCCTGAGTCATCTCCAGTCCTTCTGATGAATATCTGGTCACTGGATGCAGATGACTCTGGAGGAGAAAATGAGACTGGTGACCTTGCACAGCCTTCCCTCACTTAAATCAAAGTCAACTGCAAATCATGTTATATCATTTCCCTGATGCCAGGGTCCTTTTAAGCTGGAGGACGAACACCAAGAGGTGCTTAATGTGCTCTGGAGATCATACAAAGCTTTAGCAATCCCTAGAAAGGACCTTAGAAGACAGAATGTTGGAACTTGCCAGGAGCTTAGTGATTATCAAGAGCAACTCCTCTGTTTACAATGGCTGAAACTGTTAGCAATAGGGGGAAATGACTTGCTGAAGGCCACACAGTTAGCTGAGACTAGAATCCTGGAAATTTTTCTGGCCTGGAATTCTTTTCAATAGAACTCTTTTACTGAAATGGAGGGCTGAATCCCATCTCTCTCAGGAAGCTAGATCATCTTAATTTGACCTCAGCTAACTACCCATAGCATAAGGATAGAGACAGTGACTGGATCTGTAATTTTGCTGCTAGATGATGAAATTCCTTCTACCCATTCAGATTGGCACTCTCTCTGCAACTTGTGATTTCAGAGTTATCTAGGGCACTAAAAGTTTAAATGACTTCTTCCAGGGTCATACTGCCAGTACGTGTCAGAGGGGGGACTTGAACCTGTATTTTCCTGGTTCCTGGAGCAAGCTCAGAGTTGCCTCTTCTACCTGCCCATAATGAAAATAAATCACAGCAACAGTGACTCAGAGGTCACCGAACTAGCAAAGGACTCTTCACAGCAGAGGTTTCTCTGGTCTCCCAAATGCTTGGCTCTACTCTTGCAGAGGGTGGGGTGTGCCTTTTTTCCAGCTGAAGCATCTGGGTCATTACTTTGCTATTTGTTTGTTTCTGTGAAGGCTGACTTAACCCATGACTCAGTTTGGAAGTCATAAAACTGAATCATAAAACTGTCAGTAGAGCTGTCAGGGCTGGGCAGCTCTGAAGTTCTCTGAATGTCTTCTTCTCCATGCAACGGTTCTTGTTTTCATGCTCATCAGAGCAAACCAATCAGGGCCTTTTCTTGACTTGATTGGCTCCATCTGGCTTTCAAGCCCTCTTCTGGCAGGTTCTCTGAAATCTAGTTTTAATTCTAATTCACTTTTGGGGTTGGGACCTGGAAGGAAAGGGAATAGGCTAAGGGATGAGTTGATTGAGGATACATAAATAGTACTCGCCATCCTGGAAGTCTCTGTTCCTGAGGGCAAGAATAGTAGGAAGGTAATGAAGGGCTACCCTCTCCACAGATGGGGTAAGGATAAGAGATGAGAGGCCAGGTTTCTAGTCCTGGCCCTCTTACTAATGATTAAACAGTGTTGTACAGGGTAAAGAGTGTTGACTCTGGAGGACCTACGTTCAAATCCCCACCCCACCCCCCCAGTGAAGCTTGCTTTTTGTGTGACTTTGGACAAGTCTTTTTCCTCCCTAAACCCTAGTTTTGCCATCTCTAAAATGATTTAATGATCTCTAAGGTTCTTTTCATGATCTAACATTCTGGGGTTTTTTGATTAATTAAAAGGGCATCAGGCAGAGGAACACTGTATACAGTAACAGAAATCTTATGATGATAATCAACTGTTAAAAACACAGTAACTTTGATCAATACAATGATTCACAACAATTACAGAGGATTCATGATAAAAAATGCTATCCACCTCCAGAGAGAGAACTGATGGACCCGGAGTGCAGATTGAAGCATATTTTGTCTCTATTTTTCTTGCTTTTTATCGCCTCCACAACATGGCTAATGTGGAAATATGTTTTGTATGACTTCATCAGTATAATGGGTATCATATTTCTTGGCTTCTCAATCAGAAGGGGAGGGAGTGGAGGAAGGGAGACAATTTGGAACTGAAAATAAAAATAAAATATTTTAAAAGGCATCATCTAATTAACACCAATGGAATTAGCATATACAGATATGCCTTCCACCTGAAGTGGGGTCTAATGAAAAGAGCTAATGGCTTATAGTTAGGAGAATTGTGATTTTAGCTCTGTCTCTCTCTAGCTGTGCGACCCTGGAGAAATGATTTCACCTCTCTGAGTCTCTGATCCTTGTTTTCAAAATGGGGATAATAATACATCACAAAGTTGCAATGATACAATATGAAAATGCTCTATGAAGAATCCCACAGATGTTGATGTACCATCTTGATTTTTTCTTCAGTGCCTCACATCTGGTCTCTGCTATATGGTGAAGGGAATCCTTAGCCTGCTATTTAATCCTCTCACAGTTTTGTTCTCTCTTCCTTTCTAGTCTTAATTCTCTCCCCGTACATTACATTTCAGCCAAGTGAGCTATTTGTTCTTCAGGCTCATCTAGATGGGTCAGTGGATGGAGTTCGATTCAAAACTAGCCTCAGACATTAGTTGTGTGACCTTAGGCAAGTCCTTGAACCTGTTTACCTTGGTTTTCTCAATTGTAAAATGGGGCTAATGATAGCCCCTACCTCCCAGGGTTGTTGTGAGGATCAAATGAGATAATTTGTAAAGCACTTAGCACAGTGCTTGACACATAACAGATGCTATATAAGTGCTAGCTCTAATAATAACAATATCTATAATAGACAAGGTATAGAATATAATAATAATAATTTTTGTTATCATCATCCTTATCCTTCAATTCCCTATCTCTGTGAATGGACACTGAATATTCACACACCCCCAAATTGTAGAACTTCAGAGTTGAAAGGCACCTCAGGGGCCATCTAGTTCAATCCAAGCTTGAAATAGAATGCCCTCTTTAACAAAACTGGCCAGTGGCATTCCAGCATTTGCTTGAAGACCATTAAGGGGGCGGGGGGTAGCCATTGCTTCCCCAAGCAGCCCATTCTGCTCTTGTGTGACTGTAATTATTGGGTACATCAGTCCTAAATCTTTGCCTCTCTGCTGCTTGTACTCATTCCTCCCAATTCTGTTCTCTGGGGCCAAGCAGAGCAAACAAAATTCTTCTTTCATTTGAGGGTCTTTGAAACATCCGAAGGACTTGTTGTGTTTGCTCTGAGTCTTCTTTTCTCCAGACTAAACAATCTCACTTCCTTCAACTGGTCCTCATATGGCATGAACCTAAGGCCATCACCACCTAAAGCAATGTCCTTCCTGAATTGTGGTACCAACCCAGAACTTAGCCCAATAGTACACATACAGTCTAATTCACCCCTTCATCCTTTTTTTTTTTTTTGCCTTTTGGAGGGCAATTGGAGTTAAGTAACTTGCCCAAGGTTACACAGCTAGTATTTTTTGTGTGGGTGTTAAGTGTCTGAGGCTGGAACTGAACTCGGGTCCTCTGATTCCGAGGCTGGAGCTCTTACTCACTGTGCCACCTAACCGCCCACCCCTTCATCTTTGCCAACTGAAATCCTTTTCTTTTTTCAGAGTCCATCCAGTTCAAGCATCACCTTCTGTGATAGTAATGGCATTTAAAGTTCCCCCTGTATTGGCTTGGTTTTCAAATTGATTGTGTTAAAACCCAGAGCTTGTTAATCCCACCTGTGGGATGGACTTGTTGATGTGAAAAGAAAGTCCTGAACTGGGAGGAGCTGGTGACGTAGATTTGGAGAGACAAGAGAGAGGCGGAAGAACTTTTTTTTTTGGAAGCAGCACCTCGTGGAGAGAGAGAGACTAAGAGAATTGCTGGTGGCCACTTTGAATTGCCCTGGACTTTTGAGACCTGCCCCCTGAGCTGCCAAGGACTGAGGAGACATGGCTGTTTTGCTGGTACTTTGTCTGTCTGTTTTGATGTTGTTTTGCCAGATTTGTCCACTGGTGAAAGACAGTCCTGTTGTTGAAGAAGTCCTGGAACCTGGCTTTTGGTTAAGAAGCCCTGAGACTGTCCTGCAGACAGAGAGTGAATACTGTCCACTGGTGAAGGACAGTGCTGTTGTTGCAGGGGTCTGGAGACTGTCCTGCAGACAGAGTGAATACTGTCCACTGGTGAAGGACAGTGCTGTTGTTGCAGGGGTCTGGGAACCTTTCTGTTGGTTCAGAAGCCCTGAAGAAGGATTTTCTTGTTGTATGTTTACAGAAATCCTAGGAGAGGGTTTTGCTAATGTTTTCAGGGGTTCTAGGACTGTTCTACAGACAGAGGATGAATTAATGAAGAGACTGGCAATATATCTTGTGGCCTTGCTAAGCCTTGTCTCCCCAGGAACTAAGATTGCTGAGAACTTGCCTCTTGTCAAGATGAAGAAAAGATCTCCATTTGGGTATTAAGTGCTGTGTTTAAACTTGATGTAACTCTGGGGTAGATTCAATTGAGATCCAGGGGTGGGGAACTTTTGACCTTTTTGTGCTCTGAGATTGACAAATGAAGGTATAGCCTAGGGGTGGAGAAGTATTTAGACCAGGGACTTTGTAATTGATTGAATGATTGGAAGGTCCTGGGGTGGGGTAGTACTTGGAGATTATTTAATCATGCTTAGTAAATGCTGTATTTGGAATGATGTCATGTTTTGATCTTCTCTGTTCTTGGTTTGTCACTGAATAAAATGGAGAGCACCTATGCTGGTATTCTGAACCTTGGGAAGTTGCCTTTCCTTGGCATTACATTACACCTTCTCCTTAATGAAGTTACACAGTTTATTAGTCTTTTTTGTACATTGGCAGCTTAGGGGTCCATGGACCCCTTCTCAGAATAATTTTTAATGCATAAAGAAAAACACGTAAAATTACAAAGAATTAGATTTGCAAAGAATTATGAGATTATACAAGAATTACAGATTTACAAAGAATTACAAAGAATATAGAAATGCAGCTAACAAAATATTGTTTTTAAAGCTCATGATTCCATGGTTAAGAACCCCTGTAATAATCCCAGCCGACAGTTATCTTTCCCAAATCATATTTCTTGTAGTAAATAATTTAGAGCCCTCACTTCCCCTTATCACATTTTACCTTGAATCATTCTTATTTATATGTAAGATAGAAGGATGGATGAATGGAATTCCACCCTTCCTCCCAGCTCAGTTGGTAAAGCCATAAAATGTCTTCACATATGGTGAAATTTTAATGTGTTAACACCTGCTGATCTCTTTATGGGGTATGAACACCTTTTGTTGATAGAGTTTAAAAGGGAACAACTAATAACCAGCAAACAAACTAATCACACTGTGGGGGTGTTATATGAGGGAGGCAAAAGAAGTAGAAGGCCTCTGAGAGGGAAATGTTCTTGTGAAATAGGAAAAGGTTCCTTCCCCTACCTTACTGTTCACATTGCTTTGAAGTGGATATTTGTTGTTTGGTCATGTCAGATCTTTGGACCCCATTTAGGGTTTTCTTGGCAAAGATAATGGAGTGGTTTGCCCTTCTCCAATTCATTTTACAGATGAAGAAACTGAGTCAAACAGGGTTAAGTGACTTGCCAAGGGTCACACATCTAGTAAGTATCTGAGGATCTTCCTAACTCTAGGCCTGGCTCCCTATCCACTGGGCCACCTAGCTGTGCTATTTAACCTGAAAGTCGTTGAATCCAACAGGGATTCGAGACACATCTTATAGATGTGAATACATAGAGTCAACACTCAAGGTAGGGAGCTACTTCAAGGAATTGGACTCATGGAATCAGAGAAGAGAGTCAGGGAGAAGAGCAGATCCTGAGAACCCCACTGAGCACCCATCCCCTCAAGGACACTACACCCAAAAGGAACTTCATGAGGACACCACAAAAGAAGATGGAAATCAAGTCCTGCAGTCATAAGAGTCACATTCCAGTGTACCCTGCTATGATTGCATGTTATTTATGCCCATCGTCTCCACGGACACTGCATATATTGGTGGGAGAAAGTACTACAGGTTTGTGGGAAGAAATGTTTCATTGCTACTGTTCTCACTATGAAATCTTAGTAGATGTCTGCTAAAAGCGAATTCTGTGTGATTTCTTACTAAGAAGCATATTAGTGAGGCCTCTAGAGTTAGGAGTGCAGACCCATAGGGTTACTTGAATAATAAATAGGCTTATTCAAGGCAGGACTTGAATCCAAGTCTCCAGACTCCCAAGTCCATTTATAATGCTTCTCCTCTGATCTAAATCACTGGTAAAGGACAGTAGAAGCCAGATACATGAGGCTTTATGGATTTTCCACCTCTTCTCTGCCTTTCTTTTTTGTCCCAAAGACTGTTTTTTTCAGGAGCAGGTGGAGAAACTGAGCAGGGGCAGCTTTCTAGGGCTCACTGTACAGGAAATAAGGGACCTCACTTGAGTCCTGCCTTCCCACAGGGGCAAAATCTCTTTTCCAGCCCTTTTCGCCAATGAACATATGATTACTTCCCCAAATACAACAATTCTTATCACCCCAAGTATGTAATTACTTAAAGTGTGTATATTTTTATTTTTCTAACCTATACTGGTTAGAGAACTGACTTGTTCTCCCAGAGTTTGGTTTTGTCGATTTAGGAGCAAAGAAGGCATATGATCTGGAATTCACACAGGGGATGAAATTGTTTTTAACATGTCTAAACCTATGGCCTATTCAAATATAAATGTTTTGTTCTTGAATAATAGCCTGGAATGAACCAGCTCTAGGAAGATCATTTAATCTATCTTCCTGTTTCTACTCAAACTATTCCAGATGGTGGCCTAGGTTATTCTCAAGAAATAACTCGATGGTCTTGTAGGAGAAAGATGAAAATTTACCTCCGTACTTTCTGGTAGGAAACTACAGATGGGGAAACTGCATGTATTACTGGATTCTCTTGATGTATTGGTAGTTTAATTGAACTGAGAAGTTTTTGTTCTATATTTCCTTATTTTGTTATAAATCAAGGGTTGGCAAATTATGGCCAACAAGCTAAATTCAGCCCACTGCCTATTTTTGTATAGTTCACAAGCTAAGAATGGTTCTTACATCTTTAAATGAATTCCCCAGATGACTCTGGGAAATGGCACTTGTATTAAAAAAAAAGATATCAACAAAACATTTTAAAAGTAAAATGAAATGCCTAAAGCGCATTTTACCAACTTTCCCAAGAGATCATGACCTTAAATGGAAAGGGTCCTAGATGTAGAGTCAAAGGATCTAGATTCAAATCCCAGTACTGAAACTTCCTGTGTGACTTTGGGCAAATTACTTATCTTCTCTAGGCCTCAGTCTCCTCATCTTTAAAATGAAATGATTGGACTAGATGGCCTCTGAAGGTCCTTCCAGCTCCAGAACTATGATACTGTCTTCTAGGGTTTCATGAGAACACTTAAGGACAATAATACCCATCCTTTTTCCTCCAGCCCTTTATATAGATTCCATCTAACCTCAGTGTCAGTTTCCTTATTTACAAAATGAAGGGAAATTCTAAGTCACAGAAGAATCTGGACAGAGAACAGAGTTTCTGACTGAAGGTGACCTCATAAGTATAATCAACAGAAGCCCTCATCCATTTGTCAGTTTGCCTGGTGGCTGCAAGTCATAACTGCACCTAAAAAAAACAGTCATTGTGACAAAAAAGAAAGGCAGAGAAGAGGTGGAAAATCCATAAAGCCTCATGTATCTGGCTTCCACTGTCCTTTTTACCAGTGATTTAGATCAGAGGACAAGCATTGTAAATGGACTTGGGAGTCTGGAGACTCGGATTCAAGTACTGCCTTGAATAAGCCTATTTATTATTCAAGTAACCCTATAGGTCTGCACTCCTAACTCTAGAGGCCTCACTAATATGCTTCTTAGTAAGAAATCACACAGAATTCGATTTTAGCAGAGACATCTACTAAGATTCCATAGTGAGAACAGTAGCAATGTGGTCTACTGTACAAAGGACAGTAGAATCGAAATGAGAAGAACTAAGTTTAAGCCTTGGCTTAAATGAATGAAGGAAAAAGCATTTATTAAGTACTTACTATATGCCAGGAATTGTGCTGCATGCTAAGGATACTAATACAAAATGCAAGACAATCCCTGTGCTCGAGGAGCTTATTATGATCTAACAGGGCACTATAATACACATTGGAAAGTTGAGAGAGGGAGGGATGTTTTAGACTGTGAAGCTGTTGACTGATAATTACTTTCCAGGAACTGATGATTTTATTTTTGTTTCAAGAGCAAGAACTGGGAAGAGAATGTACATTCTTGGTAGCATGGCAGGAAGGGAGTGTATCTTGGTGGGCCCAGGGATACCTAAATATGGTGATCTCTTACCATTCAGGAGCACAGGACCCCAAGGCAGAAGATGGAGTGTTAGGTTAGAGACAAGTGTATATTGAGGCTGTAGGGCAAGATGACTGAAGTGCAGTGGCCTCCCCATGGTGAAATGTTGGGGTTATTTAAACCCTCTGATCCTCAGTTTCCTCACCTATAGTATAGATATATTAGGTATATAAGATATATTACCTTTATATATATCACCTCTTCGTTTCACATAGTTATTATAAGGGTCTAATGCATGGAATTCTTAACCTGGGTGTAACAAGCATGCCCAAGATGGCTGGTAGCACAGGTTCTTTGATTGGCTTTTCTAAAGGAAAGCAACTTTAAAGGAGTCAATAATTATATATACATACATACATATATATATATATATATATATATATATATATATATATATATATATATAATTCACTTAGGTGAGGGGAAAAAGTCAGCACCCTGAACTTCAGAGAAAATACAAACAGAAATTACAAGCAGAAAAAATACAGAGAAAATAATACAAATCAATAGATAGGATTTCTAGCTGTCTGACCAAAGCTATACATACAGTTACCAGAGAGAGAAGCACCAACATCGGGTTTTCAAATGGGGGCAGGGGCAGCACACACAAGCTATCCGGAGTCTCATTTGGCCAAATCACACAAACACTTTCCAATGAGTGAACTTCAAAGCAAAACCTCACCTCAGAGTATAAACACCCTTCTTCAGAGCCAGAAGGCATCACAACCCTCATGACCCACTGCCTAATTACAAAGTAACAAAAGGTGTGGGCTTTGCTGAAAAACAAGCCTCCCCTAATCAAGCTCCTCTTGTTGGGCTCCATGTGAGGCCTGTTAATGGGTGGGAAAGATCTTCAACTCCCATTAACATTACACTGGGGTCTACAGATTCCCAAGGCATCCATAGATAGATTTCATGGAGGCCCTGAATGTGGAAAGGGTTGGGATTTATTTTCATTAACCTCAAATTTAAATTTGTCACTTCCTTCTATCATAAATGTAGATAGCAAAACTGTTCTTAGAAATCTCCATGACATGAAAAGGATTAAGGATCCCTTCTCTTAATTGTGAGAGATAGAATGGAAGAGTGAATGGAGTTAACCCCAGAATTAGAAAGACTTGGGTTCAAATACCATATCTTTCAGATATTGGCCGTATGACTCTGTGCAAGTCACTTAAACTCTTACTGTCCTGGGCAACCCTCTAAGATCATAAGATGTAGAGTAGTACATAATATGCAGTGGTAAAGGGAGTTTCATCAACAGGCATTCCCTATACAAATAAAATCACTGATCTGAACCAAAAAAGTAATAACAGTTGTATGTCACAGAGTTTGGCCAAACAAACATTTATTTTTATTTTTCAACATTCATTTCCACAAGATTTTGAGTTCCAAATTTTCTCCCCGTCTTTGCCCTATCCCCACCCCAAGATAGCAAGCCTACTGAATATCCCTTCCCCCAATCTGCTCTCTTATATCCTCCATTATTCCCCCTCTAACTTTCTAGTAGGGCAAGATGGATTTCTATACCCCAGTGCCTGTATATCTTATTTCCAAGTTTCATGTAAAAAACATATTTTTTACCATTTGTTTTTAAAACTTTGACTTCCAGATTCTTTCCCTTCTTCCCTCCTCACCCACCCACACTGGGAAGACAAACAATTCCATGTAGGTTGTACATGTGTAGTTACTCAAAATGTTTCCATAGTAGTTACATTGTGAAAGTCTAACTATATTTCCCTCCATCCTATCCTGCCCTCCACTTATTCTATTTTCTACTTTGACCCTGTCACTTTTCAAACATATGTGATTCTAACTACCCTCTCCCCCAATCTGCTCTCCTTTCTGTCATCCCCCCTCTTATCCTCTTTCCCCTTACTTTCCTGTAGGGTAAGATACTCAAATGAGTGTGGATGTTATTCCCTCCTTAAGTCAAATTCAATGAGAGTAAGGTTGATGCCTTCTCTTTCACCTTCCTGTTCTTCCCTTCCATTGTAACAGTTTTCTCTTGCCTCGTTTATATGAGATAATTTACTCTATTCTATCTCTCTCTTTCTCCTTCTCTCATTATATTCCTCTCTCCCCTCTTAATTTTATTTTTAGATATCATCCCTTCATATTCAACTCATCCTGTGCCCTCTGTCTATGTATACATGTGCACACATGTACACACACTCACATATGTACTTATACACACATATACCCTCCTATACATACATATATGTATGTATACATTATACATATACACCTATATTCCCTTCAACTATCCTCATACTGAGAAAAGTCTCATGAGTTACAATTATCGTTTTTCCATGTAGGAATGTAAACAGTTCAACTTTAATAAGTTCCTTATGATTTCTTTTTCCGGTTTACCTTCTCATGCTTCTCTTGCTTCTTGTACTTGAAAAGTCAGATTTTCTGTTCGGCTCTGTTTTTTTCATCAAGAATACTTGAAAGTTCTCTATTTCATTGAATGACCATATTTTCCCCTGAAGCATTACATTCAGTTTTTCTGGGTAGGTGATTCTTGGTTTTAATCCTAGGTCCTTTGACCTCCAGAGTATCATATTCTAAGCCTTTCAACCCCTTAATGTAGAAGCTTCTAGATCTTGTGTTATCCTGATTGTGCTTCCACAATACTCAAATGGTTTCCACAGTACTCAAATTGTTTCTTCTTCTTTGTAATATTTTCACCTTGACCTGGGAACTCTGGAATTTGGCTATGATATTCCTAGGAGCTTTCTTTTGGGTATCTTTCAAGAGGTGATCAGTGAATTCTTTCAATTTCTATTTTGCCCTCTGGTTCTAGAATATCAGGACAATTTTCCTTGAGAATTTCTTGAAGGATGATTCTTTGGCTCTTTTTTTGATCATGGCTTTCAGGTAGTCCAATAATTTTTAAATGATCTCTCCTGGATCTATTTTCCAGGTCAGTGGTTTTTCCAGTGAGATATTTCAGGTTGCCTTCTATTTTTTCATTTGTTTGGATCTGTTTTAGAGTATCTTAATTTCTCATAAAGCCATTAGCTTCCATTTGCTCCAATTTAATTTTGAAGGAATTATTCTCTTCAGTGAATTTTTGAAATTCTTTTTCCATCTAGACAATTCAGCTTTTTAAGGCATTCTTCTCATCATTGGCTTTTTGAGCCTCTTCTTCCATTTGAGTTAGTCTATTTTTTAAGGTGTTATTTTCTTCAATAGTTTTTTGGGTCTCCTTTAGCAGGTTGTTGACTCACTTTTCATTATTTTCTTGCATCATTCTCATTTCTCTTCCCAATTTTTCCTCCACTTCTCTTACTTGATTTTCAAAATCCTTCTTGAGCTCCTCCATAAGTTCATATTTTTCTTGGAAGCATTTGATGCTGGAATTTTTACTTTGTTGTCTGCTTTTGGTTCCATGTTTTGATCCTTTTGGTTCCCAAAAAAGAATTCTATAGTCTGATTGTGCTTCCTCTGATTGCTCATCTTGCTAGCCAATTATTTAACTTTTGAGCTCTTTGTCACAAGAGAACCCTGCTTCTAAAGTGGAGAGAGCCATTTTCCAAATCACAGAGGGTTTTGCAGTTGTCAGAACTATGAGGAGGGCACCCTCTATACAGCCACTACAAGTTCTGACACACTCACCCCAGGACCACCAACCAATACTGTGACCCAGATCCAAGTAGATCAAAGCAAGAGAGATTACCCTCTGAATGGTCACTTGGTCCCCCTACAATCTGCAGGTCAGGAGCTCCAGAGGCAGCCACTGCCCACCTCTTGCCCTGAAGGCAGGGGCCAGACCATGCTCTTCTGTCACCTAGTTCCCATGGACTTCCCTACTGATCTTTTACTTTGTCTTTGGCATTAATGGGTTGAGAAGTCTGAAAACCATCACAGGTGCTGGTGATTCACTCTCCTTGAGTCTGTTCTGGCCTGTCTGTGCCGCTGGTTGGGGCTGAGCCAGCATGGTTCACACAGGACTGTGTTCAGCTCCCAGCTCAGTGCAATAGACCCTTCCTGTCAGTCTGCCAGGCTGGCTTCAGTGGGAGATTTGTTTCTCTCTGTCACTTTGTGGGTTCTGTAGCTCTAAAATTTGTTTAGAGTCATATTTTACATGTATTGGAGGTGGTTGGAGGGGGAACTCAGACAAGTTCCTGCTTTTATTCTGCCATCTTCTCTCTGTCCTCTGAAAAAAAATTTTTTTAAGAAAAGGAGAGAGTCATACTTAGATTGGAATTTTGAAAATCTCCTTTTTTGAGTTTACTACATCTTGGGGTGGGGGGTAGGGGAGAGATGGGAAGAAAACTTGTAACTCAAAATCTTTGGGAAATGAATGTTGAAAACTAAAAATAAATTTTCATTTGTCACTGGTACATGTATAACAGGTAGAGTGCTGGAATAAGGTCTTATATCTCTTCATCCATGCTTATTCTTTAGAGTATTTAAACATTCATTTTTTTTAAATGTGGTTACTTCTAATGTATCCAACTAATAGAACAAATAGAGCAAAGTAGATTATTTTCCCAAAAAGCTAATGTTTGATACAACCATCATGAACCATCATGTGGGAGGATTGTGTTCTCAGAGCAGATAAATGCTCTTAGGGCCTATAAACAATAGTATGTGCTACTGTTATTGCTGCAGGACCATAGGATGAAATGTAGAGCTATCTTGGAATATTCCTAAGGACTGGCTTAGGAATATTCTGATGGAAAAGATCTATACATGTTACAATATGTACAAAACAATAATAAATGTATAATGGAATCAAGAAAGCAAAAATACATCAGAAATTCTTGATATCCTTAGTTTTAGAATTGTCAGGAAAAGGCAAAGGTGTACAAAAATATAAGAAACACAGTCAAAGAGACACAAAAACCCGAGAACTGATTCAATAGCAATAAAAGTTACATTTTAGAGGCCTGGGAAGCAAAGAAATTAGAAGAGGGATGGGACCCCTGAAGAAGGAGGAAAATTTTGAGTTGTCTCTGTAGCCAAAAGAAGACTCATGCCACAAAAATGCAGCTTGAATCAAATGTAAAATGGACATTTTATGTGCTGTTGATCTAATGAACCACACAGCAGTCACATCAAGGAAGGTAACTAAAATTCTAGTTTCCCTGAAAAATTGGAGAGGTGCAGATCCAGATAAGATCCATAGTTAATGGCTCAAATGCTTTACATGGTACATGTATCATTATTAGCAAATCATTTTTCCAACTTTTTCAAGTCTGATCTCATATTTCTTTTTTTTGTTTTTTTTAATGCTTTATTAACTTATGATTTACATCATTCATTTCCGCCAGATTTTGAGTTACAAATTTTCTCCCCGTTTTCCCCCCAAACATCCCCCCAAAACAGCAGTCCCACAGGATATCCCCATCTCCAATCTGCTCTCTCCCATACTTTCTCCCATACCCGTTTTGACTTTTCCAGTGGATCTGTATGCCTCAGTGCCTGTATATCTTATTTCTTAATTACATGTAAGATGGTATTAATAATAGCATATATATATATAAATATACACACACACACACACACACACATATATATTTGAATATTCGATTTTAAAACTTTCAATTCCAGATTCATTCCCTTCTCCCCCTGCCACCCACCCCCACTGGGAAGACAAGCAGTTCAGTATAGGTTGTACATGTGCGGCTAATGCAAAATAATAACATAGTAGATATATTGTAAAAGACTGACTATATTTCCCTCCCTCCTATCCCACCTCCCACTTGTTCTATTCTGTACTTTGATCCTGTCCCTTTTCAAAAGTGGGTGCTTCCAACTTCCCCCCCCCCAACCTGCCCTCCCTTCCATCATCCCCCCTCTCATCCCCTTCCTCCCCCATTCTCCTGGATGGTGAGATCCCTATTTGGTGTATATTTCACTCCCTCCTCAAGCCAGATTCAATGGGAATAAGGTTGACCCATTCCCTTTTGCCTTCCTATTCTTCCCCTCCATTGTAACCATTTTCCCTTGCCTCTTCTGTATGAGATAGTTTGCCCCAATCTGTCTCTCCCCATCTCCTCTCATTATATTCCTCTCACCTCTTAATTACACCTTTTAAGTATCATCCCTTACTGTTAAATTGGTCCTGTACCCTCTATCTATGTATACCTGTAAACATATATACACACATTCACATATGTATTCATATGCCCACATACCCTCATATATATATTTCTAATCCCTTCAACTACTGAGAAAAGTTTCATAAGTTACAATTATTGTTTTTCCATGTAGGAATGTTAATAGTTCAACTTTGATAAGTTCCTTATGATTTCTTTTCCCTGTTTACCTTCTCATGCTTCTCTTGCTTCTTGTATCTGAATGTCAAATTTTCTATTCAGCTCTGGTTTTTTCAGCAAGAATGCTTGAAAGTGCTCTATTCCACTGAATGACCATATTTTCCCCTGAAACATGATACTCAGTTTTGCTGGGTAGGTGATTCTTGGTTTTAATCCCAGCTCCCTTGACCTCTGGAATATCACATTTCAAGCCCTTCGATCCCTCAGTGTAGAAGCTGCCAGATCCTGAGTTATTCTGATTGTGTTTCCACAATATTCAAATTGTTTCTTCCTGGCTGCTTGTAATATTCTCTCCTTAATCTGGGGGTTCTGGAACCTGGCTATAATATTCCTAGGAGTTTTCTTTTTGGTATCTTTTTCAGGAGGTGATCAGTGGATTCTTTCAACCTCTATTTTGCCCTCTGGTACTAAAACATCAGGGCAGTTTTCTTTGAGAACTTCCTGAAGGATGTTTTCTAGGTTCTTACTTTGGTCATGGCTTTCAGGTAGTCCAATAATTTTAAAATTATCTCTCCTGGATCTATTTTCCAGGTCAGTGGTTTTTCCCATTAGATATTTCACATTGCCTTCTATTCTTTCATTTGTTTGGATCTGTTTAACAGCATCTTGATTTCTCATAAAGTCATTAACTTCCATTTGCTCCAATCTAATTCTGAAGCAATGATTCTCCTCATTGAGCTTTTGAGATTCTTTTTCCATTTGGCAAATTCGACTTTTTAAGGCATTCTTCTCCTCATTGCCTTTTTGAGCCTCCTTTGCCATTTGAGTCAGTCTGTTTTTTAAGGTATTATTTTCTTCAGTCAGGCTGTTGAACTTCATTTCATAATTTTCTTGCATTGTTCTCATTTCTCTTCCCAATTTTTCCTCCACTTCTCTTATATGCTTCTTAAGGTCCTCTATGGCCTATAACCAGCTTGTATTTTCCTTTGAAGCTTTTGGTGCAGGAGTTCTGACTTCACTGTTTTCCTCCTGTTCCATGCCTTGCTCCTTCTTGTCCCCAAAATAGGAGTGTAATGTTGGAATTTTCTGTCTGCTTTGTTTCCTTTCCCTGCTCATTTTGCCACTCAATTATTTGACTTTTGGGCTTTTTGCCACAGTAGGACTCTGCCACCAGACAGGGGAGTTTTCATCCCAAACGCTGGGGTTTTCTCAGCTGCCGGAGGTATTAGATGGGTGCCCTCTCTGAGGTCTCCACACTCTCTGGCAAGCTGGACACATACCCCAGGACCTCCACCCTAGACTGCAATCCAGATCCAAGCAGGTTAAAGCAAGAGCGATTACCCCTCAGACTGGTGCTTGGTCCCCCTAAGCTCTGCAGGCCAGGAGCTGAAGCCACCATGTGGATCTGGCAGGCTGTGCCGGAGTCTCAGCAGTTTCTCGCCCCGGGAGTAAAAGCCACGCACTCCCACTTACTGGGTCCCAAAGTCCAGACTGCACTGGCCTCTCACCTTGTCCTTCGCATCTATGTATTGATAAATCTGGAAATGGCCACAGCTGCTGCTGATCTGGATTCCCTCTGGCAGGCAGCTGGTCAGGCCCACCTTGGATCTAAAGCCTCGGCGTGGGGCTGGGTTCAGCTCCCAGAGCACTGCGCTGGCTGATTCCTGCTGGCCTGCCGGGCTGTCCTCAGTGGGAGGTTAACTTCTCTGTGTCATTTTGTGGGTTCTGCAGCTCCAAAGTTTGTTTAGAGTCCCCTTTTTACATGGATTGGGAAGGGTGGAAGCCGGAGCTTCGGGAAGGTCGTGCTTCTACTCCGCCATCTTGGCTCTGCCCCACTGATCTCGTATTTCTTAAAAGAAACTACCACATTTAATATCAAAAGATGAAGATTCCAACCAATCAACATTTATTAAGTGCCTACTATATGCCAGCCACTGGATGCTAAGTACTAAGAATACCATTGACTTCTAATATAAGCCAATTTTGTGTCTATAAACTTCATATAAATGTTTGTAGCATTCAAAAAGTTATAAACAGCTATCACAAAGTAACATATTGCCTGAGGAGCCAAAAAGCAAAGATGCATAAAGAGCAACTAATTATTGATTTGGTGGTTATTGAACCAGTCACCAGAAAGCACCATTAAATTTACACTGACTTTATTATACTCAAAGTCTTTGTCTTGGCTTCTCTCTTATAAATGTACAAAATAGATCCAAACAGAGTGCAACTGCTAGACTACTTAATGTCCACATGGAAAACTTCTCCATTTAAAACATGCTACTAACCCAATAATGCCGAGACCAATGGCTGTAAAACATAGCATCTTCAAGGGAATAAACTCAAGCCTGCTATGGTTCTGTCTGCCTTAAATCCATTATTCATTATTCCTGAATAAAACTGAATGTGACTTTTAAACCAAGAAGGGAGTTTTACCAAAATATCATACTAGTTACTTAATGTACTTGAATGATGAGTCATATAGCTCCAATAAAAATCCCATCAGCTACTGTACTTCCTGGAAACTTTCTCTAACAATATCAAAATGGCATTCAGAGGTATAAGTATAAAATTATGCCAAAAAAAGAACATAGACTGCAATGTGCTCCAACAAAGAATGAAAACTAAAGGCTTTGAGCTGCAATCTAGGGGCCAAAATTAACATGGATGAAGGTGCTACTTACAAATGCCTTCGCTAGCTTTAGACAAGACCCATCAAACATGAGGCTATCAAGGAGAAAGTTGAGGCCATGCATGCTTAGAGATTAACTGGCATCCTGCAAGCAAAGCTTAGTGCAGAAAAACTTAGAACAGTTAACCATGTATGTAATACCGATCTTAAATTATATATTTGTCCCAGTAAAAATAGACAATAATAAAGCTAAAGGATGCTCAAACAATAACTTCTATTAATGAAATATATTCACAAGACTCATTACTCCAAGGCAAGAAAGATTAATATTTTATCATCACAGAGGCAGAAGATGGATAGATATCCTCAGAACACATAGGAACACATAGGTTAAAAATCTACAGAAATACTTTTGGAATAGAGTTCACTTCACAAAACAAAAGTAAAGGCTAATGACAGACATACGCTGCTTTATTTGCTGAGTTACAACTAAAAGTGGTTTCTCTCTGGACAGAGCCTATGAAATGGATAAGATCTAGAAATGGAATCAAATAGTCGACAAAGAAAGAAACTCACAAAGGGCCAAATCAACATTAGTTTTAAAGGAGTGAAGGGATTTATTGTGGTGATTCAAGATGAGGTCATTGGCACCAGAAATTTTTTAAAAGATTATCCTTAAGGAGCCTAGACATATTGATCATTGCAAATTATGCAACAGATGGGTAGAAAATATGCAATATGTCATTACAGGTTGCAAAATTTTAGCATATACCAGATTAGAAAGATCCAATCATGTGGCTAGAATTATACACCAAAAACTCATTTTCCTTAACAAGCCAACAAATGAAAAATCCTCATACTACAAATACAAACCCCCAAATATCCCAGAGAATTCAGCAAATAAACTGTAGCCAATGTGTGAATTTGGTTTGCTGGATTTTCTTTGTCATGATGGTTTTTAAAAAATTGTTCAGTGGGGAGAGAGCAGTGGGAGTGAAAGAGAATAACTATTTGTTTTACATGTATACACACATATATATATACACATATGCATATATACACATATATACATATATGAACATATGTAGCAGGAAGAGAATTTGAATGGGACTACAGCTATAACTAAGTAGAATCATTATCTAAGTATAAGACAACATAAGGAAGGGAAGAAAAGAAATTATATTTGGTTGGTTTGCTGAGAAGAGGGTTCAGGCACTGAAACCCTGTACCTGCGAAACCTTCTATCCTGGCCCCAAAGATGAAGGAATAGAATTTATATACACTGGAGTAGTAGATACTTGGGCAGCTAGATGGTTCAGTAGATACAGCACCAGTTCTGGAGTCAGGAAGACCTGAATTCATATCCTACCTCAGACACTAGCTGTGTGACCTTGGTAAGTCACTTAACCATGTTTGTCTTAGTTTTCCCATCTGTAAAATTAGCTGGAGAAGGAAATGGCAAACTACTCTAGTATCTTTGCCAAGAAAACTCCAACTGGGATCATAAAGAGTCAGATATGACTGAAACAGATGAACAACAAAAAGAAGTGGATGCTTAAGCACTATTGGCATCATAGAATCTAAAGATCATCTGATCCAACCCCCTCCTTTTACAGATGAGGACCATGAAGCCTAGAGAAGTTTTGTGACTTCCCAAGGTCATAGTGATGACAGAACTTGGACTGAACTCGGGGCATCTGACTCAACTCTTCTCATTACACCTGAACAAGTCATTGTGGGCAGTATGTGGTAGGGCAGAGGTGTCAAACTACCACCCTAAAATATAATTAATTAAAATTTAATAAAATAAATAAGAATATAATAATACAATATCAATATGTGGTTTTCTAAGGCAATAGGTGGCCTATAAGGAACCTTATCTATGATTTAGTGCCCCCATTTCTATTTGATTTTGACACCACTACTGTAGCCTACTAATAGCCACCATCGTCTGTTGGTCATCACTAAACTATATTAAATGTATATTTTCTGTTTGTTTTGTTTTGTTTTCCATCTGTATGGAATTGAAGTTCAGTGCCTACATTCTTCAGTACTATGAATTAGGAGCCATTTTCTATACCCACTTCTTCAAGGCACCTTCCCTTTCTTTTTTCCTTGCTTCAACTTGTTCACTGACTCAGCAATAAAACTTGGTAATCTGAGACAGTAGTAATAATTTTTCTACCTATGTTGGAGCTGAGCTGCAATTCTAGTCTAAGGGGTCTTTGCTGCAAAATTGCCTTATAGAAAAAAGACCACCTAATAACACTGTCCTTTGGTGGTCAAAGCCCGGTTGGATAGTATTGAAGATTGAAAATACCCTAGACCAAATTCTACTTTATGGAGAATATGGGTGTAAGATGGAGTCAGTAAACACATTTTTTGGGGTTTTCTAGCAGGACAGAGACAAGGAAATGACTTTTTCCCTCAAGGTTACCTGCATACAACAAAGACTTTACATGTTACCACAAGTTCCTCCCACTATTGCAATCCTAGAAGACATTCTAAATGAAGGGGGCCAATTCCAGACTATAGTGATTCATCAAGCTCATTTTAACTGAACAATGAAAGCTGTCTAGCTGCGAATTTTTGTGATCTCTATCACCATGGTATTTCAAGGCACTTAGAAAAGCCTTTTTTTCTATTTGAGAGGAAACCAAAAACAGGTAGGAGGGAAAGACAATCACCTTGGCTTTGAATCTGGCTCCTATAGATGGAAAGTGGGAAGATTTAAGAAAATCAGCAGGGAGAGGTGTGTCTTATTCTTTGGAAATGTTCTCATCCCAGAGTTGAGCCAGAATTATAAGGTCAGGGAGTTCCTTAGTCCCAGACCCTTATATCTTTCATCAAGTCAGTCTCTTCCCAAGGAAGGAATAGCACAAATTTCAACATTCAACACCTGTGAGTCAACTGACTAGAGACTAGGAGCCAAAAAGATTTGCCTTCTTTCTATGGAATTTCAGCTGCTCGGTTAGGACATTTTAATTATCTCTTCTGATGTCACATTAAACACTTTCCCCAAAAATGTTTATGATTATTGCTAATGCTAATATTGAAAATATTGCTTCTTTCACCATAATTCAAAACTATAATATTGTTGTTAATAATCTTTTATATTTTGTAGCTACCATATACCCTAATATACATTATTTCATCTGCTCTTTTCATGTGAGGTATCCATGTTATCTCCTGTGAATCTCTCTAATACACATTTGATCAACAATTCTTCCCCTTTCCATAGTTATGAAAAAGACTTCTTTCCCTGTTCCCCTAATTTGTTTATGATATTATCTTTGCTATCTAGACCATATATCCATTTGGTACTTTCTATGGTATGAAAGTGCCTTGAGAATTCAGAAGGCAAAGTGATTACTTCCCACTTGCAGAATGGAGGGAGATTTCATAAAGGAGGTAGCAATTATTCTATGTTCTGAAGAATTTTAGTCTCCAAATATTGGGAGTCAGAAAAAAAATTTTAAGAATTAGGGAGTATGAACAAAGACATGGAGTTGGAATTACCCAGAAGGATTTTGTAAAATATGAGTAGTCTGGTTTGACTATTATAGTCCAGAGTATGAGAAAGCAAATCCTGTAAAATAAGACTGGAAAGGTAAACTGGAGACAGATTATGGAAGGCCTTGAATGCCAGACTAGTCATTTTGTACTTTGTTTACTGCATAATGGGGAGCTCTGGAAAGTATTTAAGTAAATGAATTCTGGGGCTAGAATTATACATTTTCAATTTCACTATTGTAATGCTGGGTTAATCTTCATGATATCTAAAATGTACAACATTCAGTATCTAAAGAATCCAATCCAACAGGCATCTATTAAGCACCTACTATGTCAATCAGTCAATGAACATTTATTGCTAACTACTATGTGCCAGGCACTGTGCTAAGTGCTAGGTACACAAATAAAAGTAAAATAAAAAGCAGTCTCTGCACCCCAAGGACCTTACAATTTGATGGGGGAAGATAACACACAAAAGGAAGATAAAAAGTCAGGGTGGCAGGGAGGGGGAAGAAGGTACCTGAATGTTGGAGAATTCCAAATAAAACCAAAAGTAGCATAGCTGGTGGGAAACGAAGAGAAGACTTTCTTAAAAAGAGGCCCCAGAGCTCAAGACTCTGCCATCTAGCCAGAGGGTCCAACTGGTGAGATGTGAATTCCTTTGTAGAATAATGAGATTTCCCAATGATGAGTTTCCTGTGGAAGGAAGGCATGACTGGAGAGGGTCAAAGAAGTCCAAAAGTAGTGTAGTTAGTGGGAAATGGGGGAAAACATTGATGTGCAAAACATTATAAAGGGCACTAGGGAGAAAAAGACAAAAAAGAAAACTGTTCCTGCCTTCAAGGAGATACAAGGGATACAGGATACAACATGTTAAAAAGAGCAATAAATACATGATATCTTGAGGAAGAGAGAGGAAGCACTGAAAACTAAGGAGAAAAGGAAACACTTGAGGTGGGATATGAATCTTGAAGGAAGTTGTGGATTCTCAGAGGCAGAGGTAAGAAGGGAATGCATTCCAGGCATGGGGCACAGCCTATGCAATTGCAAAGAGGTGGGAGATGGAAAACTCTCTCTGAGGAACTGCATATAAGCCAGTTTGGGCGGGAATATAGAGTGTGTTAAATGGCAAAAATATACAAAAATGCCAGAAAAGAAACTTAGAGCCATGCTGAGAAGGCCTTAAAAAGTCAACCAGAAGAGTTTTATTTTATTCAGGAGACAACAGAGAGCCCCAGATGGTTCTTGAGCAAAGGAGAGACTTAGTCAGATTTGTGCTTTAGGAAGATTGTTTTGGCAGCTGTGTGAAGGATGAATTGGAGAGGAGAGAGACTGGAAGCTTGGGGTCCTGATAAGAGGTGAATCAGACTTGAGATAATGTGTTGGTCATGTAAACAGAAAGGAGATAAATATGAGAGATAAAACTGAGGCCCTGACAAGTATAGTGACTTACCAAAGGAGGCACATCTAATTCATGGCAGAAATTCAACTAACATTTCTTAATAAACTTCTAAGCTCAAAGTGCTGTGCTAGGTCCTAGAAAGGTAATGGTAGTTTTCTGCCCTCCAGGAGTTTAAATTCTGGATGTGGATGTGGATGTGGATGTGAGAGAAAATCCACACCTTGGGGGACCAGATTTTTCAAGTAGCAATTTCAAGTAGGAATTGTGTCCCCAGATCTGAGCCTTGATAGAAGGATGGGATGCTAAGAAGTTCAGGAGGAGGGAGTGCATTCCAGACATGGTTGGCCTGCTAAGAAAAGGAATCTAAATGGGAGATAGAATATAAAGCTTAGGAAAAAGCTATTTGTTCCATTGGCTGGAACCTAGAGGGCATGGAGAACATAAAGTAATGTGATCCAAAGGGCAATGAAAAGAGATGTAGTGACTGTAAATAGGTTGTACCTACTCATGCCAGAAATGGTGTTAAAGATGTCATCAAGGGTAAATATGATGACAGCTCCTGATTTGGAACCCCAAGCTATGGCTCCACATGCATCAAATTAAATCTTGGGGGTGAACCCCAAATCATTTCTTTTTGACTCACTTTGTATCTACCTAGAATTTCCAGATGAAAATGAAAGAAGTTATCTACTAGCTTATGGTTAGGAATCTACTGAGGGGAGTAATGGGATCTTCAGCTCCCAAAAAAAGCATTCAAATTAATGATACATATTGTGTAGTCTTTTTTTTCACCGTGGAATAAACACTATTTAAAATATGTATATTACAGAAATGCATTTCCTCCCCCCAAAAATTTTTCAGAAATTAAGAAAACATGTAAAGGTCTCATAGTTGTCTATAAACAAATGACATAGTGCTCCCAGTTGCCCAGTCTGTGTGCTACCCTATGGTTCGGATGCCCCTTAGAAAGGAAATACTTGGGATTGCTAGAGAGGCAACTCACCTCCCTCAACATTCTAAGATGTTTCTTGATTACTCCCTCCCCCTAAGGAATATATATTAGCCTCAAGATTTATATATTGTCCTAAGGGCTTGAAGTCATCTTAGTGGAAAATAAAATTGAGACTGCTAGTGAAGCAACCTTCTTCTTTTTAGACCCATACTACCTGAATTATTCATGGCAGTAATAGAGGACAAAGTTCACATCTTTTGTACCCTCCAGGGCAAGCCATTTTCTCTCTTTAAGCCTCAATTTGCCTCAATTCCCTATTATTCCTCCAGCTACTGGGCCAATGTTTACAACCTTCTTTGAAAGAGTTTGGTGAAGCCCAGGATCTCCCCTTATTGACCAGAAGAACTGATCCTAAAATCATTCACTAGGAACTCATTGTTCAGGAAATCTCCCTTCCTCTATCTAATAGATTGGGATTCCAGAGATCCCACCACTCAGTCAAATGGTCCCCCCTTCCTGGAGCCATATAGTTTTTTTTTTTGGAGGTAATAGAGGTAAAATGACTTGCCCACAGTCACACAGATAATTTTTGAGGTTAGGTTTGAACTCAGGTCCTCCTGACTCTAGGGCTGGTATCATATCCACCTAGCTGCCCCCAGGGCCACATAGTTTTCAGCATATGCCACTGTGGTGGATTACTGCCACTGACTTTCCATTGCTGGGTCCTGGAACACTTCCTATTCCACCACTGCTCCCAGCTAACTGCCTTATCTCCAAATAAGATCCAAAAAGATAATAGAGATTTCCAAACCTTAAACAACTATATAAAACAGCGATTATCACAGTAGAGATTGGACCTGTAATTTCATCGGTAGACAGAACAATCTGGGTGAGAAAACTGCCTCTAGTCTATACCAATGAAGGTTGGCACCTTCTCTGCAACAGAGTCTTAGTTTCCCAGAATTCTCTAAAGAGCTTGCATGTCTTGCTCTGGGTCACACAGCCAGTCTATGTCACAGGAGGGACTTGAACCCTCATCTTTCAGCATAACTGGCTCTCTACCCACTTCACCATGATGCAGTTAGTTATTGTTGTTGTTGTTGCTGCTGCTGCTATTATCTTTTGCTGAAAAGCTCCAGGAGAGCTTCTATGCCCCAGGCCAGTGCCTATCATACCATGTCAGGTTGAAAGTTATAGTGGTAAAGGTAGAGTAGGCCCAATGAGTTGAGTATCTGGTTCACAAGTCCTGACAATGATCCTATGCACCTAGCACCAATCTGTAAGCTTCTGCAATGGAGACTAGACGGATCATTCCCTAAAGCTAATGAGCTCTGGGCCTGCCATTTCTGGGCATTGTGGAGCATGCTTAGCCTCCTGCTGAGAGAAATTTGGAAGGTTTTTTCCTTTTGCTCAGTCCAGTAATTCATTAGTTACTGGTTTGTTTAAAGGGGGAAGCGGGGAGGGGAAACTGGAAGTGGTGAGGGAAGAATGGTGAAGTGACGATTTTAATTCATGCATACATAGTGTTCTTTGTCTATTCATCAAGCATCCCTTTGGAATATCTCATCTTAATCATTATAAAAACAATGTACCCTGGATTTGTACTGTCAACACAACATCATTTGAGGACAATTAGGGAGAAATTGTTGTGGAGCATGAAGAAAAACTGGTAGGTGATGGGAAAAGTTTTGTTGTTCAGGTCAGAGAATCACAGAGAATGTTAGAGCTGAAAGAGGACCTTAGAGGCCATCTAGTCCCACCCCCTAATTTTTCAGGTGAGGAAACTGAGGCTCAACGAAGGGAAGCAACTTGCCTAAGTAGTATATGCAAGCTAGGATTTGAACCCAGATTCTTTAGTTACAAATACAATCTTTAGGGTTTCTTTTTTATTCCTCTGCCCAAAACTTTTAGATAGGAAAAGGACCTTACAAATTATACAAGCCATCCTTCTCATTTTTCAGAGTAAGAAATTGTGGCACATAGAGGTAAAAGGACTTAAAGGTCCCATGAGAGTAAATGGGGAGTCTAGGACCAATACTTAAGCCTTCTGAGTACTAATCTAGGATGTTTTTCTTTTATATCATACTAGAGTCTTGCCTTGTTTGGAGACAGCTAGTAAAAGTCTATAGAAAATTCACAAATGTATATACAAATCAGTCTAATAGGTAGGCAGCTTGGTATAGTGAGAAAAGCATGGAGACAGACTCCAGAAGGCCTGGGTATTCTATGAGTTTATGATTCTGAGTTGGGCTTTGATAGAAAAGTGAATTAGGATTTTTTTTCTCATTCCATTCCAGCCAGAATCCACTTCCCCTGCTCCTTCAGAAAGAGGAGTTCTATAACCCCAGGAAATCTGGCCCAAATGCTAACTCAGTAGAAGAAAGCAGCAGCGCCTGGTGTGTTCCTGACAACAAATGAGTATTTCCATTTTCCCAGTAGAAAAACAATAACCTGATCATAAATTCAAAAAGAGCTAGAATTTTCTTCATGGAAGAATGAGCCATTAAATGCATTTTTTAAAAATGACTTTGATTCTAGATGCTTTTACATAAACAGCCTTCTTCAATGTACCCACTTCCAACCCCTGGTGGGCTGTACAAGGGTAACTGACCACACCATGGAACAACATGATAGAATGGGCAATTGAATCTCTAAATGAACACTGAGAATTCCCAGTCCTATGTGAGTTAAAGGGTCATTCTCCTGAGCCCCTCCCTCTCTTGGCCAAATGTACAGAACTAAGCCCCAGGAAATATCAGCCCCTCCAGCAACTTCCTCTCCACCCCAAAGCCAAAAAAGAAAAAAGGAGAAAAAAGATCCAACTTCCAGACACTCCAGCATGGAGTGTCCAGTGTGGTAGAGCCCTAGAGAAATACTATGAGTGCTGAACAGTGGCCAAGAAGAGCTACAAAAAGAAAACGTCTTCAGGGTATGTCACCCAGCAAGTGTTGTGATTGTCTGATTCTGATCCAAACAAGAGACAAGAGTCAGCTGGTTAGTGAGTAACAAATCCCCATTAAGAATCAGCCTACATCATGCATCAGTGGGTGTCTTCATTTTTACCACCCTTCTTTCTTGATCTACTCTCTTGGTACCCAGTGTCCTCTGGAATCTGTTTCTATGTCTTGTCTCACCTCCATTCATTCCTGGCAGTCATGCTCAAGCCCTAGGCCGGTTTATTTGTCATCAGCATCTGTTCTTGTTTACTGCCTCATCGGCTCTCTAAATTATCTGTTTACAATACGTCCATTTGTTCATTTATTCAATAAACATTCCTCTGTCTCAACCCCACTCAATAGAGCCCTCAGGCAAACCCCACCCCACCATTCCTTTGCATCCCCAGCCCTAGCATGGTGCTTGGCATATAGGAGATGCTTGATAATGCTAGATTACTTGATTGAGTAAAATCTTCCCTGCTGGCTATATATAGGCTTGTAGCAGCAAGCACCCCAAGTGTCCTCAGGGTGGCTGCCCATACAGGTTCTTGGATCTGCTTTGATAAAGGAAAGCAACTCAAAATGGGTTAACAAGCTTACTTTAATCAGTCAAATACGTATCTTTTACCTAATTCAGGGGGAAAAGGTCAGTACCCCGAACTTCAGAATATACAGACAGAATTATCAAGACAGAGAAACAGATCAAGTAGACAGTTTTCAAACTGTCTAACCATTACATCCATACCCAATCAACATCTGGGTTTCAACATCTAGGTTTTTCAAAGCTGAGCGGGGCTCTCAACAACGGCTTCCCAGAATCCAGATCAAATCACAGAACACTTCTCAAAGTGAGCCCCCAAACAAAGCTACACATCAGGGCTTATATAGCCTTCTCCTGGCTCAGAGAATGTAACAACCTTATTGACCCATTGGCCAATCAAGAAGTATCTACTGAAAAACAAGCCTCCCACCCCAGGCTCCAGGTGCACTTTAGCCTAGGGGCAGGGAAGATCTTAAAAATTTACATTCCCTTACAAGGCTATGGCTAACCTTTGACTTTCCTCCATCTAGTGGTAGAATGAGAGAGTAATCACAACAGCAAGGAACTGAAGTCAGCTATATTCCTTCTTTTGTTGTACTCCAAGCAGTGGTGTGCAATACTATTTTTCTTTTTAGTCTTTTAACTTAAAAACTATTTTATGGTGAACTCACAAAAGACAAAAGCAATACAGTGTTGACTAGGTGGCACAGTGAATAGAGCACCGGCCCTGGAGTCAGGAGGACCTGAGTTCAAATCCGGCCTCAGACACTTAACACAAAAACTAGCCGTGACCTTGGGCAAGTCACTTAACCCCAATTGCCCTACCTGCCCCCCTTCAAAAAGCAAAAAAAAAAAAAAAAAACAACCCAAGGAGACTCTCATGGTCTCTCTTAAGACCTTTGGAATTGATTGTATGACATGGGAGACACTGGCACAGGACTGTTCAGCATGGCATGCCCACATCAGAGAAGGCACCATGCTCTGTGAGCAAAGCAGGATTGAAGTAGCTCAAAGGAAATGTGAGATGCACCAATTTAGAGACTCCACCCCGAATGTTCACATGGACTATTTGTGACCAACATGTGGTAAAGCATTCCAAACTTGTGTTGTTCTGATCAGCCATGGTTGGACACATTATGACTTGACTCTAACATAGTTGTGTCACTTGGGTCCTCTTCAAGAATGAAGAACAACAACCAACCAACCAACAATACTGCCAGCTACCTTCTTCCCCATGACTGCTGCTTGAGTGACATACAATCAAAAGCAAATATCAAACCCATTACCACCAGTAGAGATGAGCAGCCAGGAGCACTGAGCCAAAGAGGTAATGATAGAAGATGGCTTTCTGGGGCATTGGCTTACACTTTTGCAATTTTCATTTATTCTCCACTCCACATATCCTTCCAAACACAGCTAAACTTCTGTTTCTTCCATGAAACCTTCCCTACCATCCCAGCATTCATGGATCTCTAACTTCTTTAAACGCGTACAACCCTTAGGGTCTGTTCTACACAATTTAGCTTTTAATTATATATTGTTTCTTGTATTATTCCTGTACTTTTTTCATATTCATGGACTTCTCTTCCCAACTAGATTGTAAGTCCATTGCAAGTCTTCCTCCCCATAAGGCATAACTTAGTATCTTGCACATACCACAAGGGTTCCCAACCTTACCATGCTTTTCAGTAATCCTTCCAATACGCCCTGTTCAATAACAAATGAAATAATTCTTGAGTTTAACATGCATATGCACATAAGAAATAAAACAGAGTGATGAATTTCAATAGGATAATTAGTTTAACTAATTTATTTGCCAAACATTCCTTATATCCCCTTGACAAGTTTCTCACAACCTCTAGTGGTACAATATTCCAGACTAGTAAATCCTGACATAGCTTATGCTCAAATGCCTCTTGATTAATTCATTAATAGTGCTTCTATGGGGATAGGAACTTGACTTGTGATTCCTTTGATATAGAAAATTCCCAAGCAAGGAAACTTCCTCTAAAAATATAGGTTGGTACCTACTCTGCAACTTAGAGTTGCCAAGAGCACTGAGAGGTTAAGGTACTTTCCCAAGGTCTCACAACCAGTATGCGTCAGAGGTGGAATTGGATTCTGGGTCTTCCTATCTTGGATGTCACCTCTCTATACATTATCCATACTGTCTTTCTCCAGAACTTCTGTAATTGGGATAAATAGTAGGCCCTAGGGTCTGCTTTGAACAGAGCACACCTCACCAAGTAATGAGCTTGTTTGTGGCCCTGTCCATTCTAAGGAATTGAGGCTAAATGCAAAGAACTTGTCAATTCAATCAACCCTGGGTGGTCCTTTTGTCATTGCCCTGTGATAGCAGAGGTGAAGGAGACATAGTGATTCAGCAGCAGCACAAAATGCTTCATGCTTTGATGGCTTCATGAAACAACCTCCCAGGATAGTATAATACTAGTTAGGTTCTTACAACTTTGAAGTCTTTATTAACGCATTTCTTTTGTGTAGAAGAAAAAAATGGCAGTCATGTACCCGATCTATATTGTACACTGAGTTGTTGCTGTTGTTGCTGTTCAGTCATTTCAATCATGTCCTATTCTTTGTGACCCTATTTGGGGTTTTCCTGGCAAAGACATTGGAGTAGCTTGCCATTTCCTTCTCCAGCTCATTTTACAGATGAGGAAACTGAGACAAACATGGTTTAAATGACTTACCTAGGGTCACACAACTAGTAAGTGTCTGAGGCCAGATTTGAATTCAGATTTTCCTGACTGCAGGCCTGGTATTCTATCTATGGCATCACCTAGCTGCCCCCACCTTTGGTCTACCCTGCCCAATTGCTTATTAACTGATTATGTGCAAACTGGCCCACTCTATGGATAGTCTGGCCATAAACAAAAGACCAGTGCTTCAATTTCACAGTCCATCTAGTCATCCAATTAGATTATCTCACTATCAATCAGTAAACATTTTAAGCCTACTATATGCCAGGCTCCTGTATTAAGTGCTGGGGATATAACAAGAGGTAAAAGATAGTCCCTGCTCTCAAGGAGCTCACCATGTAATAGAAAGGCAAAAACAGTCCCTTCTCTGAAGCATCTCATAACCATCTATTTGCCACACACCTCCCACTCCCCCAGAACAAAACAGACCTCTGTGGTCACTGGTCCCCTCTATTTGTCTTCCCTATTAAGATGTAGGCTCCCTTGCTTTCCACCAAGATGGCACCTAATGTAAAGAAGAAAGTGGTTGTCCCTCTTCAACACAGAAACCAAATCCAAGGCCTTGAAGTCCAAGAAGACAACTTTCAAGGGTGTCTATAGACACAAACATATCTGAACATGCCCCATCTTCAGGTGATGCAAGACACTAAGACTTTGAAAGCTTCCCAAATATCGTTAGAAGAGCGCCCCTCAGAGAAACAAGCTTGCTCACTATGCCATCATTAAGCTTTCCTTGACCACCGAGTCTGCTATAAAGAAGACATACAACACTCTCATCTTCATTGTGGTTATCAAAGCCAGCAAGTATCAGATCAAGCATGACATCAGTTTGACTGAGGTCAACACACTGGTATGGCCTGATAGAAAGAACAAGGCCTATGTCTTAATCCAGACTTTGGATGTTGCCAACAAAATTGGAATCATCTAAATTATCTCCAGCTACCCTGCTCCACTGACAATAAAAACATTGTCCAGTTAAAAAAAAAGAATGTAAACTTTCTTAAGGCAAGGACTCTCTCTTTTCAAAGTATTTCTATCCCCAGAGCTTGGCACAGTGCCTGGGCACAAAATAAGCACTTAAAATCATGCTTTCTCATTCAAGTGTCCCAGGGTTTGAACCTGGATCTTTTAACCCCAGTGCTTTTCCTGTTCTAACCAATCCTGATAGGGCATGCTTTTGAGTCCTTTCAGCATCTTGATCACCCTCCTCTAGGTTGTCAATATCCTTCCTACAGTGTGGGATGCCAGATGAAGCCCAGACTGGACCCCAGTCCAGAGAGCAGAGCAACACTGACCTCCCTTGTACTAGACACCAGGCCTCTATTCATGCAACTTAATACCGCCTACCTTTCTTTGGCTGGTTTATCATATTGTTGACTTAGGTTGAGACTGACGTCCTTTAGAATCACCATGTCTTTTTCATATGAATTATTGTTTAGTTAGATGGCACAGTAGATAAAAAGCTGGGCCAAAAGTCCAATTACCCAATTCAATAAACATTTATTAAGCACTTTCTATGTGGTACCATGCTAAGCAATGGTGATGCAACTAAAAAAAAAAAACAATCCCTGCCCTCAAGGAGCTTACAACCTAATGGAGTCAGGGAGACCCAAGTTCAAATCCAACCTCAAATGTTTACTAGCTATATGACCCTGGACAAGTCACTTAACCCTCTTTGTTTCAGTTTCCTCATCTATAAAATGAGCTGGAGAAGGAAATAGTAAACCATTCCAGTATCTTTGCCAAGAAAAACCCCAAACAGAGTCATGAAGAGTTGGACTCAACTGAAAAATAGCTGAAAATAAATGTTTGTTCCCTTTGCCTCCCCCTTGTATTTGTTGCAGATGATTTCTTGAAGGCCAATGTAGGACTTTACATAAATTTATCCTTATTAAATTCCTTCTTATTAGTTTCAGTCCATCCTTCTAAGGCTTGTTGAAATCTTTTTGGATTCTGACTTAGCTATCCATCCCAGTTTGTGTCATCTGATGATTTGATGAATATGATGTGGCGTCCCAAAAGGACATTCTGTCCACACTTACAGAGCTTTTGCTGCCCTCTTAAAGAAGCCTCTTTCTCCTTCTTTTCTTTCATATGAAACACTGGCGTTACTTACTATTTCTCAGTAATTCTGGGGCAGTATTTTGAAAGGCATCATAGGACACTGGGATAAGTGCTAGATTTGTGGTCAAAAGACCCAAATCTTACTAGACTTAGATCTTGATAGCCATTTGACCACAGGTAAGTCACTTAACCTCTCTCAGATTCAGTTTCCTTATCTGAAAAATAGAGATAAAATTTGCACTGATACTTAAGTCACAGAATTGTCTTGGGGAAAGTGCTTTGTAAACTGTAAAATACTATGTGGATGTGATAAATATAATAATAAAAAATTAAGAACATATTTTCTGGCATTGCAAAACCTAAGGAAAAGAATGGAAGCCAATTTTTTCCCTTTATCTTCTTCCTCTGTCTCCTCATATAGTACTCGTCAGATATATTATACTTTTGATGAGTTCATCAGAACTCAGAGGAGTTAAAGAATCTTCAAAACTGTTTCTTTGGAACATCCCTCATTTCACTAGAGAGGTGGGGGTCTACAGGTACAAAATGGTGCATATGTTGTCAGATAAAGTCACTATATCTTAAAGGGTTTTTCATTTTTGTTTTATTTTGTTATTATTGTTGCTTTTATAATGGAGGGTTCATTTGGAACAAGAAAAAGGTATATCTTTAAATGACTGTAATGTAAAAACAAAAGGCACTCTTTTTTAAGAAAAAAAAATGTTAGCTTGGTATCTTTAGTTTAAATTTCTTTCACATTTGTTTACATTTCTCATACTGATCATTTTAGTAAAGGGATGGGAATAGGAAGAGATGATTACTCTTTTCCGTGATGTTATCTGAATGTGTCTGTTCCTAGACAGGGCTCCATTGGGATTGTGAATAGTGGGAGAAATGTTCCTGCATGGATCAAGTCCTCCCTTCACACAGCTACCACCCTACTTAACTGTATTACTGGTCCCTCTTTCAAGTTTCCCCCCTGCCCAGTCTATCCAGTCAGCTGCCAACATCATTTTTCTAAGGCATGGGTTTAACTATATCATCCCTTTCCTTCCCCTCCCCCCATACTCACTAATCTCTAGTGGCCCCCTATTACCAAATATAAAGCCCTCTCCTTGCCATTTAAAGCTTTTTATAACCTTTCCAATCTTCTTATACTTTACTTCCCTCTACACACTATGATTCAGCTTTGTGCCCCGTGCCTGCAATGCTCTGCTCCTTCTCCCACCTGTACCTCCTCATTTCCTTGGCTCCCTTCAAGGTTCAATTCAAATCCTACCTTCTGCAGAAAGCCTTTTCTGGCTTCCTCGGTTCCTAGTGCCTTCCCCCTGAGATTTCCCTCCATCTGCTCTGTACTTAGTTATTGATATGTCGTCTCCCCTCCTAGAAACGTCAGCTCCTTGAGGGTAGGGACTGTTTTTGCTTTTCTTTATGTTTTTGCTTTTCTTTAGCGCAGTATCTGGCACATAGTAGTCATTGGTAAATGCTTGCTGACTTACTGGCAGTCAAGCGATCTGGCTTTGAATCTTGGTTTCACTATTATCCCACTTCCTGATCTTGGACAAGCCATTTAATTTCTCTGAGCCTTACTTTCCTCTGACCTGAGGTCAATTTTGAACTTGAGTCTTCCTGACTCCAGGACCAGCGCTCTATCTCCTACACCACCAAGCTACAACTATTTTGACTTTTCTGTTTTGTTTTTATATCCCCAGAAACTGTCGAAGTGTTTTGTACATGGTAGTATGCTGGAGCCCACGCCAACATAGTCAGAGCTGATTATTAGATCTTCAGTGTGAGCATTTACACCCTCCAAATTCACAAATGCTTCAAGTCAAGGCTTCACGTACTGTTTTGTTTATAGTTTAGACTTAAGAAAGCCATAGGAAAATGTTAATAATCAGAATGAAACTTATCCTACATGCATTTTTCAGAGAGTCAGTTGTTAAACATTTCTGCATGGTAGACATTTAACAAACATTTGCTAAATGAATTAATATTATACTGTCTTTTTTTATAGATGCATAAACTGAGGCTGAGAGAGCAAGTGACAGGACTATGTTCCCTTACTTGAAACAGGAATCATTTGGAAGAGTAATTAGACTTGTTCTGCTTGGTACTAGAAAGCCAAACTAGGAACAATTAAGTGAAAACAGCAGAGAGACAGATTAGTTTTGAACTAAAGGGGGATCTCTCTAACTAGTAGAGATAATTCCAAAATGGAACGGACTGCCTTGGCTGATAGTGAGTTCTCCATCACTAGGGGTCTTCAAGTGGAAGGTGGATAACTGCTTGTAGCATATGTTATAGAGGGAACTCATTTTCATGTGTGAGTTGAATTAGGTGGTCCCTCAGGTTCCTCCCAAGCCTGGGATTCCATGGTAGCCTATACACCATGATTAGGTGTTAGAAAAGAACATTAATGGAGAAACAAGATGAGGATTGTAAAGGGAGATAAGTGATGAGCCTTGTAGGAAGAAGTTCAGGCTGGAAGGTGAATATTGCAGTAAATAGGCATAGTCAGATAATGGGTATGGTTAGAATGGTCAGAACGGTCCATAGAATGGACCTCAGAATGGTCCAGTTGGCTTCCTTCACGTCTCAGCTAAAATTTCACCGTCTGTAAGAAGCCTTCCCTGGTCCTTCTTAATGCTAGCTCCTTCTTTCTAAGATTGTATACAATTTATTCTGCATATTTTGGGTTTGAATATAGTTGTTTCCATGGCATCTCCCCTATTGGTTGTCAGTTCTTGGGCAGGAATTGTTTTTTTTTTTCCTTTCTTTGTATCCCCAGAGCTTAGCACAATGCCTAACACTGAATGAGTAATAAATGTTTGTTGATCTGACCTGACTTGAGGAAGTCATTCCCACAAGGAGAGTACTGAGGCTATGGGAGTCTGGGTGGGGAGGGAGAGACTGAGAAACAGCACTTTTGCTGTCCAGCAGAGCATTGTATGGAGCAAATTCAAGGGCTGGAGCAAAATTCAGGGATGTCAGTAGCCACCCTGCCTAGGAAGGAACCCCCATCTGGGATGCTAGATCAATGGACGAAGCCTACTCTTCTAATTATAGCTATGATGAATGCTTACTGGGCGCTCCTTTGGTGTGAGGGACACAGAGATGAATGTAGTGTCATTACAGTCTTTACAAAGTGTATAATCTAACATTCATTTTTTGGATATGACCAATGAAGGAATTTATTTTGCTTGACATGTTAGTAACTGAGCTTTGGGTTTTCCTGCTTCCTCAATAAGGTCAGGGAAAAGTTATAGGAGGAATTTTCATTGATAGAAAAAAATACACATTTAATTTTAAAAGGAATTTTACAGTTTAGCAACTACAGTGTTCTGTCAGATTATTTGAATCTTCTCCCCTTCTCCCTGCTAGTGAGAGTATCTGGAAATTCCAGTATGATTTGTACTGAAGGGGAGAGGCAGCACCTTCAAGTTCAGGCTCTATCCCAGTTTGCCAGCTGTGTGACCTCTGGCAAGTCTTTCTTGGCTTCTGTTTATTCATTTGTAAAATAAGGATAATAACACACTTTTAGGGAGAAGAGTAATATAGATGTGACTAAGAATGTATGAATGAATGAATAAATGAATGAAAGAAAAGGCATTTATTAAATGCAGAAGGACAGCTAAGCAGCTCCGTAGATAAAATGTAGGGCCTGGAGTCAGGAAGACTCATCTTTGTGAGCTGAAATCTGGCCTCAGATACTTACTAGCTGTGTGAACCTGGGCAAGGCCCTTAACCCTGCTGGCCTTAGTTATTCCTCTGTAAAATGAGCCAGAGGAGGAAGGAAATGGCAAACCACTTCAGCATCTTTGCCAAGAAAACCCCCAATGGGGTCATAGAGTCAAACACGACTGAAATGACTGAACAATATGTACAGAACATTGTGCTTGGAACAACACATAACAGAGGTTACCGGCCCCATCATGTCCTCTCTAGTCTTTCTAAGTAAAGTTCCAGGATAGCACGTTTGGATCTAGACTAGGAGATAGGCATGATGGGAGCTGAAAACAATTTACAGACACCAGCCCAAATATCAGAATTCCCTAAAGAAATTACTGCTAGAAGGAAACAAAGGGAATTCAAGCAACAAATGTAACCGAAGTAGATTCTCAGAGGTTGGGTTCAGTTATGTGTAATAAAGAGGCTAAAAAAGCCCTGAGGCAATATGCCTCAAGAGGTGAGAGCAGACGGCAATGAAGCTGCCATTCAGCCAAGAACCTGGAAGATCGCAATGGCAACTCAATGGGATACCACTAGATGTAAGCGTAGCTAGGCCAAGTGTGTTCCGTCTCTCACTAGTGATGTAGGAGAATGTGCCTCTATATGAACAGGAGAGATTTTCCTTGTTATTTACCTTGCTTTTGTTGTTGTTCAGTCATTATTCCAGTCATATCTGACTCTTCATGACCCCATTTGGTGGTTTTCTTGGAAGATACCGGAGTGTTTTGCCATTTCCTCCTCCAGTGCATTCTGTAGATGAGGAAACTGAGGCAAACAGGGTTAAGTGACTTGCCCAGAGTCACATAGCAAGTAAGCGTCTGAGGCCAGATTTAAACTCAGGAAGATGAGTCCAAGCTGGGTACACCATCCACTCACTACACCACCTAACTGCCCCATATACTTTGCTATTCTGCTTCAATAAATGCCTTTGCATTGAGATGATGTCTTTTTGTTTCATCTGGTCAAAAGAAGCATTGGACAAAGGTTTGTGAATAGGTTCTGTTCAGACACTTAGCCACTTAAGTCTTTAGTCTGGGTACAGATTTCAGGGGCCTATAGTTAAGGAGAGACTAGGCTACATACGATGAGTTTTACAGGATTTGTTGTCCAGAAACCTTACCATTCTGAACACCATACTCTGCCCTTCAAGGCACTTTCCTCCATCCAGTAAGTTAGTAGGTAGGATAAATATTATCAGAATTTTACAGATTAGGATATTAGACCCAGAGAGATTAGGGGACTTAACCAGAGTCACAAAACTGGCATCCAAACTGGACCTTGCACCTGGTTCTTTCAACACCGCCTCTGTATCTGCCCCTCTTCTTTTCCCTGGCACATCGCAGAGACAGCATATCTGACAGAGACCTTCTTTCAGCCAAGCTAGGGTGTGGCTGAGTTTTGGAGAAAAGGTTGGTGCGTGGATAGAAGAACCTGATGCTATGCAAGGCATCAGGACCCAGCGGAAAGAAACTGGATTAGGACCTAGGGGATTTGGGGCCTAGTTCGGCCAGCCACTCGGTCACTAACTTGCTGTGTAGACATAGGTAAGTCATCTGATGTTGCTAAGCCACAGCTCTTTGCTCTATAGAATGAGGGGGTTGGACCAGATGATTCAAGGTCCTTTCTATCTCTGAGATTCCGTGGTTCTGGGGTTTGCCAGCTACAGCCTCTTACTGAACTGCTCGTTTACAATTGTACTTCTGTTTGCTCTTCTTGGCATCTGTGCATACCCATTCTCTCTGCCAGGCCAAATTAACTCTTGCTGAAACTTTATCTATGGTTTGGCTGTGGATCAGGGAGGTCACCCCGCCCAGTCAGTGACTGGAGACAGAAGAACGTCAGGGTTTTCTAAATTTCTGAGCAAGTCTTACTGATAGATCAGGCATCCTACAACGTGAGCTGAAGAATCCTGGGAAGGTGTTCCGGCTCCAAAGGGTCCTTCACTGCCAGGAGTGGGGCCAAGAATGCTGCCATTCAAAATGTATTACTTTGGGTTAGGGCATTGCTGCCTATCATCTGCTCCTGAATCAGGATAAAATGGTCCAAATAAGGGGCATGACAAGGAGCAGAGGCAGGAGAATATTGTACACGATAAAAGCAATATTGTACAATGAGCCACAGTGTATCATTTAGCTATTCTCAGCAATACGTGGATCCACGAAAACTCTGAAGGATTTATGATGAAAAATGAGAAAGAGCTGAGAGAGTCTGAATGCAGATCAAAGCATACGGTTTTTAAACTTCCTTCATTATTCTTGGTTTTTTTGGCTGTGTTTTTCACAACATAACTAACATGGAAATGTTTTGCATGGCTACATATGTATAATCTATATCAAATTGCTTGCCTTCTCAAGGAGTGGGGAGGGGAGGGAGGGAGAAAGAAAATTTGGAACTCAAAATTTTTTCAAAAGAATGTTAAAATGTTTTGCTTACATGTAATCAGGAAAAAATAAAATAGTTAAATTTTTAAAAGAGGAATGACAAGGCATAGCTGGCACAGTCCAGTGTATGATGTATTCTCACCCATGGCTGGATGGTCAGGATTGATTTAGGAGAGAACATAGCAGACCCTACCTATGACCATGGAAAGCTGTCCCCATATCAGGGAAAGTAATGGCAGCAGCTTTAAAACTTTGCTTGAAAATATTGAACCAGGCAGTGGGCAGGGGCAGCTAGGTGGCACATTGGATAGTGCACTTGGCCTAGAATCAAAAAGACCTGAGTTCACTTAGTAACTGTAACCCTGGACAAGTCACTTAACCTTTGTCTGCCTTAGTCTCCTCAACTGTAAAATAGGAATAATATTAGCACCTACTTCCCAGGCTTATTGTGAGGATCAAATGAAATAATAATTGTAAAGAACTTAGCAGCATGTCTGGTATACAGAAGGTGCTTAATAAATGTTTATTTTCTTTTCTCTCCTTTCATTCCCCCATACTCCATATATCTTGGCACCTGATCTGGTACTGACTTCTTAATCTGAACAGGTTTTTAAATTCATCTCAGTCCCTTGCATTTTGGTACTTACAATAATGGCCATCCACATGTTTATTAATTTAGAGATATCTTAGAGATAAGAATGGAAACTGTGATTTCATTAAGTATAGAAAACTCCCCCACCAATGCAACTTAGTCTTAAAGAGTTGCCCACTGCATTAAGAGGTTAAGTGACTTGCTCAGGGTCACACATTTAAGTAAGTATCTGAGGCTGAATTTAAACTCAGGTCCACCTGACTCCAGGGCCAGTCCTCCATCCACTGAGCCACCTCGCTGCTTGGCAACTTGCAGTCTTAAAGAGTTGCCTACATCATTGAGAAGTTAAGTGACTTTCCCAGGGTCACAAAGCCAGGAAGTGCCAGAGACAGTACATAAACCCAGAAATTCCTGTCTCCAAAGCTGACTCTATCCACTATGGCACACTGCCTCACATAGCACCTTCAGGCTTGCAAATCAATTTCTCCATATCCTTATAAAGTATCTGGTGCAGGACCCGTTGTTCTCATTTTCCCCAGATGAAGAAAACGAAACCCAGAACAGTTAAGTTGTCTCAAGTTACTAAACTGAAAAGTGTTAGAATTAGGATTCAAACCCAGGTCTCTAGACTCCAAGCCTATCAGTATGCCCATTACCCCAGGTTATCCCTCTCGGAAGACATTTCCACCCAGTTTAGTTTGTGTAGGTTTATCCCAGAGGTATGCTGGAGCCAGCTCAAACTGCCCAGGGAGAGCTGATTATTAAATGTTCAGTGTGAGCATTTATATCTCAGAAACAAAACGCTGTAAATCAGAACTTGATTCATTGTTTTCTTGATTATTTAGGCTTAAGAAAATGTTAATAATAAAAATTAAGCTTAAAAGTACGCCTGGCCCTTGTTAAATATTTACCAGCTCACCTCTGCTTTTTCTTCCTTCTCTGGACCTTTCTTCCAGGACTCAGATCAGAATTGCCTTCTCTTCACACCATCCATTGTTACCCTAACAACCAGCATGGATGGGACCTGCTTCTTATGGGATATAACAATCTTTCTTTCTCTTCTTAACCCTCTGGAGTTGCACTTTTTGGTTGGTTTTCATTCCTAGGATATGACCTTGGTTCATAGACACCTTCATTCTTCATCTCATTCTTAATTATCCCTGGCTGCCTTTCTTGACTTTTAGGCCCACCTTTGATACTGATGGCATTTATTCTTTGTGCCATTTAGGCACTGGCATTCTCAACATTCAATGGTGGCTATGTCTGTGGCTCCTGCTCTCCTGGCCCTCTCCCTCATTCCAGAACTACCTGACAACCCCTGAGGAAAATGGGAGGAGTACAGACCCATCCTTAAGCCTTGGCCTTGGCAATGGGGCACTCCCTACCACCTAATGAAAGGAGGTTTTACAGGTAGTGATAGCGACTACTCAAGCAGCAACGTGCCATACTAACTCAGTTTTGAGCACCTTAAAATGAATTGCTTTATTATTTTGCAAAGACGTAGCTAAAGTTTTGACAGGTCTAGCTGAATTCAATGAACATTTATTAAGTACTTATTATGTGCCAAGTACTATGCTGGCTCTGGGGAGGATCCGGCCACATTACTTCCTCACTCCATAAACTCCAGTGGTTTCTTATTACTTCCAGTATCAAGTAGAAAGTCCTCTGTTTGGTGTTTAAAGGCCTTCATCATTTGGCCTCTTTCTGCTTTTCCAACCTTCTTACACTTTATTCTGCCCCATGAACGCTGCAATCCAGCTACACTGGCATACTTGCCATTCCTCGAACCCAACACACTCTCCTCTGTTTCTGTACCTTTCACTGGCTGTCCTCCGCTCTCCCCCTCCTCTCCCCCCCCGGCCCAGCCTGGAATATTTTCCCTCCTCACCTCTGCCTCTGGCTTCATTCAAGACTCATCTATAGGGGCGGCCAGGTAGCACAGCGAGTAAGAGCACCGGCTCCAGTGTTGAAAACACCTGGAGATCGAATCCCGGGCTCAGACACTTAGCACCCACCCAGAAACACCTGGCCGTGTAACCTTGAGCAAGTTACTTAACCCCAATTGCTTAAAAAATAAAAAATAAAAATAAAAAAGACTCATCTATAGAAGTTTCTCAGCCCTTCAAAGCTTCTAGGGTCTTCCCCTTTCAGATTACCCTCCACCTACTCCCTCTATACCTTGTATGTGCCTAGTTATTGATATGTTATCTCCTGCATGTGAGCTTCTTGAGGGCAGGGATTATTTTTGCCTTTCCTTGTATCTGCAACCCTTAGTACAGTGCTTGGCACATAGGAAGCACTTAAATGTTTGTTTACTAACAATAACAACAACAAAAAGGAGTTTATCTTCTACTAGAAGACACAAGATATACACACAGATAAGTAAAAGCAAAGCAGTTTTAAGAGGGAAATTGCTCTGAAACCTGGGGGGGATGAGAGAAGGCCTTGTGAATTGAAATGGGAAATATCAATAATTAATGCATTTAGAGCTTTGCTTTATAATAATTTATCAGGTGTAATTATCTTGATAGAATAAGAAATAACTGTGTGATTTATAGTAAGAATATAGACCCAGGGAAAACCCGTATAACCAAAACTATGATGTAGTCCCAGGAAAATTCCTGCATTAGTTCAACTAAGGAGTGTAACTATAATCATTATAAAATGTGTGACCATATTAATCATCTTTATATTAAAATGTAATGAGCAGCCCTAAACTTATGATGTAAAAAAGGCCCTGCTTGAGTAAAAGGGCATTGACCATTTACACCATAACTAGCCTTCTTATACCATATGTCAATAAAGAAACCTATAAATAACTGTGAATTTTGTATCTCAGGATCCCACACCGTACTGGGCAGACTGTAGACCCCACCTTTGTTTCTCTTAATAAAAGTTAGTTTCTTTGTCCAGAAGGGCTTCCTAGTTTCTTTTATGCAGTAGGAAGTAGCATCTAGGCTGTACTTGGAAGGAAGCCAGGAATGCTACACATTCTAGAGGTGAGGTGAGAATGTATCCCAGACCTGTGGGAACACTCATGCAAAGTTATGAGGTGGAAGATAGGAGGTGGATTATGCCAGGCAGAGCTGGAACCTGAGCTGATTATTAAATTTTCAGTATGAACATTTATACTCTGGAAATCAGCAAATGCTATACATCAGAGCTTGATTTATTGTTTTTTTGATTATTTAGACTTAAGAAAGGGATGAAGGAAATGTTAATAGTATAGATTAACCTTAAAAGTATGTCAAGCAGGGTTTTTTTTTTTCCCTCAGAAAGTCAGTTGTTAAACATTTACTAGGACCCCACTGCATAAAAGGAAAAGCTAGCAAGTCAATTTGACTAGAATAGAAAATGTGTTCAAATGTCATTGTAGTCCAGGAACTGTCTCTAAGACAGGGAAGAGCAGTCTCAGGGGGTGGGGGTTTAAAGAAGGGTAGAGAAACATTAACTGTTAGCACCTGAGCTGCTTAAAACCACTGATGGGGAATTGTTCTACCATTCTAAACCAAAATGAGAAAGGAAAGAAGTACTTGCCAAGTTCACTGTACCTCAGATTTCTATGGATTATTTGAAACCAGCCCAGACAGCCTATTCTTTTCAATGCTTTATTCTTTAAAAAACAAAACAAACAAAAAACCCCACCTATCTTTTGTTTTTAAGGAAAAAAAATTTCACCTACACAGAAGATGGAATGGCAGACATCTTCACCCACTAAAATTGGATTTATAATAGAAACAGAAACTTATTATGGTAGTGAGCCCTGCCATTATGAATTATTCTAAAATAAAACAACTCCATGCAAGAATAGTCAGCTGACATCTCATAAAGGGTGAATCTGTCTACCTCGACATCTTTTCAAACATGAAAACTCCATTTCAAGGTAAGGCAAGCTTAAGCTTGTTGCTCCAAATGAACACCAACCCGCCCTTGCTGACCACTTGCTGCCTATAGTTTCAATCATCCCATCAGCAAATTGATACAACATCCTTCCCCTAGCATGGCCACATGGCTTTTTAGGAAATTCAACAGAAATATATTCAACCGCTGCAATAAACTCCTCTAGAAATTGCAGGAGGAAACCCAAAATGTCATCCTATTTCACATTGGTTTTCTGATCACAGAGGGCAAGAAACAGATGGCCAGAACCTCATTACTCATGCGATTTAATGCCTCTCCCCACCAGCCTGGTATTTTGAACCTCCTTTGCCTGTTCTCATCACCTCTCCCCCTCCTCCAATAAAACCCTGATTCAAGACAATATCAGATTAAACAAGCCAGATAAAAGGGAGGCTGGATCTAGGTAACACAAAGGAGCAGAGAGCTGAGCAATTCAACAAATTGATCTGCCCACCTCTGGTCTCTCCCCTTCCAATCCATTTTATATACCATTGCTTGAGTAAATGTCCCAAAATAGCTCCAAATGCAACACCAAAGGATGATATATGTAAAATGCTGTGCACACCTTAAATCCCCTTATAAGAGACAGGTGGCTTAAGTTGTCATTATTGAGTAAAGTGCTAGAAAAATGTTAGCTCTTATCATTAATAGTATCATCATTTATTTCTTTACACATCATAATAGTAGTAGCACATTTATATAAGGCTTTATGATTTACACACATTTTTTTTCTTTTGATTCTCACAACAACCCTAGGAGATCAGTAGTTCAAATCTTATTATTCCCATTTTATAAATGAGTAAACAGAGACTTGGAGAAACTAAATAATGCGCCTGAGGTTACTCAACTGGGGAAGAGAATTGAGATTCAAGTCCAGAACTCTTTCAACTCCCTTGTATTGCTTCCTATACTTAGGCTTTACATCTTGAGTTAAACCAACCAATATGTATTAAGCAATTTCTATGGGCTAGGCCCTCTGGGGAGTTACTGTCGCAGATGCAAAGAAGCCTAAGTCTCAGTAATCTATCAAAAAATCAACATTTATTAAGCGCCTACTATGTACCAGGCACTGTGCTAAGCTCTAGGGATACAAAAAGAGGTAAAAGACAATCCCTGGCCTTCAGGAACTTAGGAGGGAGAGAATATGCAAGTAAATATATAAAAAGCAAGCTATTTACAGGACAAATAAGAAATAATTAGGGGCTGCTGGGTGGCACAGTGAATAGAGCACCGGCCTTGGAGTCAGGAGGACCTGAGCTCAAATCCGACCTCAGACACTTAACACTTAACACTTAGCCGTGTGACCTTGGGCAAGTCACTTAACCCTGACTATCCTACCTTCCCCCCTCCAAAAAAAGAAAAAAAAACAAATTAATAGAAGGAAGGCACTGGAATTAAGAGGGATTGGGGATGGCTTCCTGTAGAAGGTGGGATTTTAGTTGACACTTACAGGAAGCCAGGGAGGTCAACAGAGGCATAAATAGGAATTTTTGTGTGCAGGAAAGTACTACAAACATGCTACCATCATGAAGCCCACCTTTGATTGAGAGGTGACAAATGGGACACCATTCCATTATTAGGAGGTAGAGATTCCTGAAATGAGGCTGCTTCTGGGAAGGAAAATTTTGAAAACTAATGGAAAATAAGATTGACCAGGTAAGGAGGGGTGGCAGATTAAGGAGGCCCTTGAAAGCCAGAATGGGAAGTTGAGATTTGATATAGAATGCAGTGGGGATGATGATTGAAATTATGAGTAAGGGAGACCTATTTGAAAGTTTCAATCAATGAACATTAAGTACGTATTCTATGCCAAGCACTGTGCTAAGTGTTGGGGATACAAAGAAAGGTGAACAGACAGTCCCTGCCCTACAGAAGACAACAAAAATAACTGTACAAAGAGTGTGCATTGTAGAAGACTAGAGCGTGCAGGCTGGGCTGAACAAGAGAGGCTGCAGGCGGAGAGCAAGTAGGGAGCTAGGGAAGTCATCTGGACGTGAAGGAAAGGGAGACATTACCTGCTGATGTTTAACCGCTAAATGCTGCTTTATGTCTTGTTCTCAATGTGTTAAGCTGTATAACTATGCTCTCCTTCCTCACTCCACCTATTTCACATACTTGACTCTCAACCCAGCAGCCTCTGTTAATAATTACAGCAGTTATACAATGCCCTTGGTAGGGCTCTAAGTGTTTCCCTTGAGATGGTGGCGAAATCAGACGAGTGAGCAGCATCCCTTGCAAATGCTAGTCATTTACTCAAATTGAGCTTATGTCATAAACAGGGGCTATAATTTGTGACCAGGAGACTGTCTCATTAAAAGATAAAAGTAACTGCTCCCTCCCTATGGAACCTGTCCACCATATTACCCACAGCTTTCCTGCAGTAGCTTCTGCTGTTGTTTTACAGGGGATCCAGGTGCCAGAGGTGAGATGCTATCTAAGCAGGGCAAAGGGAAGCAAACATCTGACAATGAGCTGATTGACTAGAATAAGGTAGATAATCAAGTCTGTCAGAGATTTTGTGCCCTAAAATCCACTTATATGGGCTCATGGAATTTGAGACCTGGAAGTGATCTTAGAGATGACGGTGATGATTGCTAAGATTTATATATCTGTTTCAGTTTTGCAAAGTACTTTACATATAGTGTCTCATATGATACACACTGACAGCAAGAGAGGGTTAGTGACTTGCCCAGGGTCATTACGTCTTCCTAAATCCAACTCCAACACTCTATTATGGTACCTTGCAGCCTCCAATAATGATGAATACTTGATGATTATGAAAATAACAACTCATAGATCACAACTTATTACGGGCCATTTTACATATCTTATTTCTTCATTTAAAACACCCTTTAAAAGTAGAGCAAAGAAAGCAGCATTATCCCCACCCCCACCATTTTTTTTTTACACCTGCCTCCATTAACATCCAATTCTGATGCCTCATTATGAAAGGAAGTGACCTTGGGATCTCAAAAGCTATTTAGTTTCTGGTATATCTTTACAAACAGGCCCTAAAAACAAGTTGTATGCCTGCCATTTGGCTAAGTTCAGAGAGGCTAATTATTGGGTCACTTCAGGATGGTGAATTTTTCAGCCATAGCAATTCTCAAAGACCAGATACTTACATCACTGAGAGGTTGAGATTTGCATTGTTGGAGGAGGGACTTCCTAAGTCCAGGCATAGTATCTGGCTTGGCTCCTCAAAAAATACTTTAAAGATGAAGTTAAAAGAAGTAACAACTTCCTGGGGTCACCCAGATAGATGTGGAGAGAAAACGAACCCAGATCTTCTGACTCAAAGCCCATAGATCTTTCTACTGGCCAGTGCCTTCTCTCAACCTCCTCAATTTCAAAACGAGGACACTGTCTTCTGTCTACCCAGTTAGGTGGAGAACTGACAGATCTTCTCGTTTTGTGTTATATGCCTGTCCCCTAAAGGATATCTAAACTTGACCTATTCTCTCTGCCAGTTTTTGCCACTTATCACTAACACAAGTTACAAGAGAAGTAGGCTAGGTATCATTTGGATTTGACCATGTCAGAATTTGAATTAAAGAAGTAATCATTAGTCTATTCCCTTCCTAAGCGCTCGATATGCTCTGAAGAATAGGGAATCATAGGGCTCTGCTCTTTTATCTTTTATGGGCCTCTTATCTAAGAATCTCAATACTTTCCAAATAGTCATTAAAAGAAAGCTGGCACTAATTTTAGCACCAGTGATGTAAACACTTTGAATCAAAGAGGTCAGATGCATTGGTCAAAGTCGCCCAATGAACCAGTTCCTATGAAAACATATTTCATACCTATGCAAAAGCTGCTTTTGGCACCCTGCAGATTCCTTGGTGTCTGCCCAGCCTAACTTTCCCATTTAAGCTTGTTCACCTCTCTTTGGACATTTCCCCTTCAACCTTCAAGCAGGAATGCCCTTCAGCATCAGGATGTTTTTATTATCACCTGAATCCACTGGCCTGACCTCAGAGCTAAGTGTCTCTAAATCTCCTGTATGTTAAACCCATAGCCACCACCCAAATGTCTCTAATTCCAGCATCTACCCTGTCTTGAAAGGATAAGGGCAGTTAGAGAATGAATAGAGAGCCAGACTGACTTGGATTTGAATCTCACCTCAGACTAGCAATGTGACTCAGAGAAAAGTCACCCTTACCTCTCTAAGTCCAAGTTTCTTCCCCTCTAAAATGGGAGTAATAATAGCACTTACATCATTGGGTTATTGTGAATGTCAGGCAAGATAATATACATAAAGTACTCTGGAAAACCTTAAAGTGACCCATAAAAATGAGGTATAATTATTCTCTCAATACCTCTGACACATTCGAGGCCAACATGAGCTTTAGAAGGATTCATTTACAAGGGAGGAGGAAAATTACAACATGCACAGCTATACAGGATACAAGCATACTCAGCATGTTTCCAAAAAGACCTACCTGCCCTGTGTGTCTGGCTGGACAGCTCTAATATTTCTAACTCTAAGAAGGATTTATAGGATTCAAGGCTGGAAGGGACCTGAGAAATCATCTGGTCTAACTTTCTCTTTTTATAGCTGACGAAACTCGGGCCCAGACAGGTTGTTAGTTGACCAGTCTTACATGGGTAGTAGTAAATCGCAGGTCTGGGATTTGATCCCAGGCCCTGATGACTCCAAAGCTGACTGTTTTTTTCCATTATCCAGCACTGCCTCTCCTAAGGAGCCTGGCCTTGGATTTGGGTCTGGCTGTCTAGTGTCATGGCATAACTTCATTGGGAACTAGAGTGTTTCAAAACCTGTTCTCCTTCTTGCACAGTCAACTTAGAATGGCATCAATCCTTCCTCAGACCCTGCTGACCCTGGCTATGCCCATCTTCTGGCTTACTAGAAGGCTATTGGTAAATGCAGAATCCACATTACACCCCTCAGCCAATAAGGAGGCCACTCTTGCTCTAGCCTGGTTCTCAACTTTCTCATTTCCACAAGTGATCCCTACTTCAGTCATATGTCATCAACCCCTCCCTCATCTAGGGAACATCACAGAAACAGGTATGTATCATTCCTCTACTTTAAACAATAGACCTCTTTTTAAAGTACCCCTAAAATCCAAAAGGACTTTCCATTTCTAGTTGCTAAACTGGAATTAGAACCTCAACTTCTATTTCCTTAGGGTAATATAGAAACTCTTTTCATGTCTAAAGTTCAAGAATAAATATTGGTAAAGCAGAATTGAATTATTGCAGATATCTTGTATTCTAGTCTTGACTTTACCACTATCTTGCTATGTTGATACCCCTTTTTTGAGGTTCATTCACCTGCACCTGAGACAGGAGGACTGATCTTTTTGAGTTCAAATTTGGCTTCAGACACTTTCTGGCTGTGTGGCCCTGGGCAAGTCACTTAACCCTGTTTGTCTCAGTCTCTTCATCTGTAAAATAAGCTGGAGAAGGAAATGGCATACCACTCCAGTATCTTTGCCAAGAAAACCGCAAATGGGATCTATATCCCAATGTTCCTTTGGGAGAGTCAATACTCCTTTCTGAACCTTAACTTTTGTCTCTATCAAATGAGAGGTTTGGTAAGGCCCCTTTTGTTTCTAACATACCTCCTGTCCCTGAACTACTTTAGTCTGCCAAGTGTTGAGTTTCCTTTCACCTATTCCTATGTACATACACCTTCTAGACTATCATGGCAGACTGCCTTCAGTTACACAGAAACCCTAGGAAATGTCATGAATGAGGGAGGGAAGGTGCTTCAGGGATCAAGCCTCCTTGAGTCCAGTCTCTTTTTGTTATATTGCTTTTTTTACTCCTATAGACCCTCTGGCTCCTGACTTTTTGCCTTGAATTTGGAATTGTTGTTGGATTTGACCCGACTATTTTATCCTCCAGGTTCCCAGTATTCTTCTGTTTGCTAGTCTATTCCACTATTGCTCCTTGGGACGCTCTTTACTGGATTTGGAATTTTTATGAATTTATGACAAGGTTTGGAGGTGATTATTTTTTCTAGACAATAAGAACACTTGCTTATATTTTATCCTGGGGAGGAAAAATTAGGATTATTCCTTTTGTCCCCTTCCCTTTAGCTGAGTGGCTAAAGATCACACCATAATCAAGTGGAATGGTTGGTCTTGATTGGCTGAGGGCATGATATTTAATATTTATTTAAATTTATTTAAATCTATAAATTTATAAAAATATAAAAATTTATTTAAATATACAAATATTTAAATCTGCCAGTAGGATCATTTGAGGCAGAAGAAAATTGGTTTGGAGTTAGCTTAATACAGAGTTGGGGATACCAGATAGAACAGAAAAAAAGATTCACTATTTGAGCATCTTTCTGAGGAAAGGGCAACTGTACCACATGGTATAGGTATTTTGTTGTTGCTATTTAGTCTTTTTCAGTCATGTCTGACTCTTCATGACCCCATTTGGAGTTTTCTTGGCCAAGATATTGGAGTGGTTTGCCATTTCCTTCTCCAGCTCATTTTACAGATGAGGAAACTGAGGTAAATAGGTTTAAGTGACTTGCCCAGGGTCACATAGATAGTAAGTATTGGAGGCCAGATTTGAACTCAGGAAGATGACTCTTCCTGACTCAGATACAGGTGAATGAACCTCAAACAAAAAGGACATGCTATACAGGCAAATCTTGCTGAATAGTGTTAGACTAAATGCTGTAATAGGATAATTAATACAATAGGAATATTATTATTAATGGACACAGAATTATATAATATCAAGGTTTTGTCACTTTATCATATGGTTTGGTTATAATTATGGAAGGGAGCTGATCTAGAGAATCCTTGATTAAACTGAGAAGCTCCCCAATCAACCCAATGAAGTTGCTGAGTGAAGGCCATTATTAATTCCTGATCAAAATGATGGTGTTCCTCAATCAAACTACTGAGATTATAAGGTGCAAGCCACTGTTTGAAGCTAATTGACAAGTTCAGCCTCTTCTGCTCATAGATTATAAAAGCAAGCTGATCTCACTCTCTGTGGCTTTAAACTCTTAAAGATTTTCTTGTATAGCAAAATGGAGGCTGAGGGGAAAGGATTCTATCACCTTTCTGCTCCCATCACCATGAGGTGACCAGGTAATAGTGATTTATAGAAGCTTATAGTAGTAGAAACATATACTCCCAGGCAGCCTGAGGAGGTCAAGGTTGCTACCTAACTTTCTATCACTGGCATAGAGGAAGGAGATTATGAATTCCCTAAGCAGCATGATTCTGAGGTTTAGGCTTCTAGTAGAGAGAGTTGATTTCCTGGGTAGCACCAGCTTTGAGAACTGCCTGGCGGGTAGGGCCATGTTTGAGTTCCTGAGTTTGAGAAATGGGGCAGGAGACCTTCTAGAGAGAGATTCCCTGATGCATCCTACTTCTTGGAAAATGAACAAAATAGTCCACATTATTCCCACATAATATTCTATTTGAAGAGCTGAGCCAGTGACTTACTCAGACATTGCAGGTCATATAAACATTGCCCTAAGAAAAACCATGATGGTGAGGTACATGCAGTATTTAAAAATTTGACTTGGGGGTGGGGGTTTTAAACCATAACATATGAGGCTAGGGAAGATTATGTAGCACTCTGCGGGAAGACACTTATCTACAGCATAGAAAGTGGTCCTGATTGCAAACCCAAGCTCACTTCTCTTCTAGAGTGGGGAGTGGGGGAGCTGAGGAGTTGATGTTTCTGTATTTGCTCAGTCTCTTGTAGTCCTTAGAGTTTTGTTTTGTTTTTTTATATTTTCTATGGATTGAAATAAAGGCTGTTTCAACACTATAACCATATTGTATGTTGATAGCTTCTGTAGGATGAGTACTTGGCCACTCATGTTACCCATTTGACATATCTGAAATTCACCAGACCAAAGTATCCATTCCTGGCCGCTGTTTCCTTTTGTGTGAAGTTTCTCCCATAAAAATGTAAGTTCTTTGAGGGAAGGAAGTGTCTTTGCTTTTTATATTTGTAACCCCCAGCACTTAGTATACTGCTCGTGCTGGATTCTGAGTCAGCAATACCTGAGTTCAAATCTAGCCTCAGACACTTTACTAGCTGTGTGACCCTGGGAAGTCACTTCATCTCCTTCAGTTTCAGTTTCCTCATCCATAAAATGGGGACAATAATAGCACCTCCCTCTCTGGGTTGTTGTGAAGATCAAATGAGATAACTTTCCAAAGTAAAATGCTTTGCAAACCTTATAGCACTATATAAATGCTAGTAATGCATAATTCTTCTAAGCACATGGTAGGTAAACATTTTTTCATTCATTCATTCACTTTTATGAACACCATCGACAAAAGTTCTAGCAAAGTTTTAAATTGGAGACTTTCTTGGATTAAGGTGGGGCCAGAAGAAGGGATCCCAATGGATCAAAGAAAATGAGAATACACCTTTTGTGTTAAGCCTCCAGGATGGGACTTGGTTTGACCTAGAGTTCTTGGTGACAGGGTAGGGGAAAGGGATGAAGGGAGAAGACTGGTCTATAGGGTACATAGCAAGTTAATTCATATCGTTAAAGTTCTGTTTGGGCTACCCTGTGTGGTGCAATCTATAGTTACTAGATTGAATAAATCAAGGAATCATTCAGTTAATTTGGCTAAATGTATTTTACATGCTTTTGGTTAGAACCCCCTGCTATAATTTCTGAAATTTACTCTTTTCCCCTCTTTATAAATAAGCCCTTCAAACATTGTCTGACGTGCATGGCTGAGGGTGTAGATGGAGAAGAGGAGAGGGGAAACTTGAACTGGCCACAGCCTGAGGTTTGGCCAAGCAGAGGGTGTGGGTAGAAGAGAAGAGTTCCAACCTAGGCACGATCTCTAGGGATTAAGCTATCTAGAGCATCAAAGAGTTTTAGAATTCACAGGGAAGACTCAGGTACCCCAGGTAGAGGCAACCCTTTAGGAGAGACCTAGAAATGAAGGGCCCACACTCCTGATCTTCATGCTTCCTCTGCTGGCTGCCCATTCCCTCTGTCCTTGGCATAGAGATTGTCTTTGGCATGCCTAGAAGCCTCTCTTGATACTGGCTCCCAGCCCTGACCAACAACTTGTAGCTCTTTCTAGTGGTTTATACCCTGGCTCTCCCACAAGCCCCAAACCATGCCTGCAACGCCCTATACTACAGAAGGTGGCAGTGTTTGACCATCCAAAGGGCAGAAAGCTTCTTTCTTCCCCTTTCAAGCTTTATCATTCCCAGGTGCTGCAAAAGAAAGATGATTCAGCTTTTCCGGCTACTAAAGTACACAAGGTGAATTGGAGTTTAGAAGGCAAAAACCACTCAGGGCACTGGCATTTTCCCTGAGAGATATTTTTAAACTCAATCAGAAGTGGACTTTTCGGTTGGCCAGAAAATGATCCAACACTTCCATTTCTTTGGGTAGACACAGTCTCCCTTGGCTTTTGATTTTCTTGCTCTCAGGAAGCTGGTTTGCGTCTCTTTAGTGGTCTGGATGACTCTTCAGATGCCTGTTTGTGAAACTTGAAACCAAATCTCTCTACTAAATTAAACTTAGTTCCATTTCTGAATTCCTGCTTAACCTCAATGGATGAGGTTTTTAAAAAGCATATTCTTTCTCTTGGAGAAGAGATAATGAAACCTGTCTCCCACCTCACAAGCAGAGAGGTGGGGAGGACTGCCAGGACAGAATGTTGTGTACACTATTAGACACAGTCACGATATGGGGTATTTTTGCTTAGTCATTTTTTTTTTGCCACAAGGGATGGTTCAGACTAGAGGGAAGTAGGGTTCTCCTTCCTCCAAATGCCTACCATGTAAAGAAAAGAAAAGATGTCAACAAAACTTTAATAGTTTTGAAACAAAAAGTAGGCACCTTTTATAGCCTAATAGTTTGTCTCTTGGGAGAGAAGGCTGAGGGGTGTTGTGGGATCACACAATTAGCACTGGAAAAGATCTTTAGAGGATATCAAGAGCAGCACTCACTCTGATGAAAAAACTAAAACACAGAGATGCTGAGTGACTTACCCACAGTCAAACAGCTAGAAGATATCTGGGGTAGGATCTGAACCCAAAACTTCCTGACTTCCAGTACACTACTCTACCCCTGTATTCTATCTCACAGAGCAGAACATCTGTGAAAGTTATGCTTTTCCTGAAGACTGGCTTAAAAATTCCATTCCATTCCATTCTACCAACATTTAGTCAGTCCCTATTATGTACAACGGAGCAGCTAGGTGGCACAGTAGATAGTGAGCTGGGCCTGGAGTAAGGAAGATGAGTCTTCCTGAGTTCAACTCTAGCCTCAGACACCTATAGTTGTATGACCCTGGACAAGTCACTTAACCCTGTTTGCCTCAGTTTCCTCATCTATAAAATGGGCTGAAGAAAGAAATGGCAAGCCACTTCAGTACCTTTGCCAAGAAAACTTCAAATGAGGTCACAAAAGAGTTGTTCATTACTAAAACAACTGAACAACAACAATTATGTATAACACATCATGTTATATATCTGAAATGTAAACAGTTTGCATTCCCAGGAGGGAAGGATAAATTGTGTATACAAATTGGAGCATACAAAATGCTGTAAGCAATTTGAGGAGGGAGATCACTCCCAGCTGGGGCAGGAAGGCTTCATGAAACAGGTGGCACCTGAGCTGGCTTTGAACAAAGGGAAGGATTGTTCAACAGGTGGAAAAGAGAATAAGCTTCTGGCTAGTGTCCCAACACATTGGGTTAATTCCATCAATGCTCAAATGACCTCCACCAGCTCCCCTGCTTGAAGGGTTGTTTAGGCGACAAGGTATTATCTCATTACAATTTCCTTTATTAAACAGTTTGTAATTAATAAAATAATTTCTGTAAGAGCACTTGGAAAATAAGGTAATATACAAATGTGATTTCTTAAACCACTATTAGTTGAGAGGCAGACTAGTGACATAAAAGATCCACTGGGGCTTTAGCCTGGAAGACCTAAATTTGAATCCTGGCTCTGCCACTTACTAGCTGTGTGGTCCTGGGAGCAAGTCGTTTGATCTCTCTGAAACTCAGTTTGCTCAGCTTTAAAATGGGAATGATATTTGTACTACTTACTTCATAGGATTGTTATTAGAATCAAATGAAAATTAGATGAAAGTACTTCAAAAAAGGCAATGAACCACATAAATGTCAGAAATTATGATTAAATTTGTCTCGTGTCCAGTTCCACTTGTTTTTAGAGGGCAGAATGCTAGTAGGGAAGGAAATTTCTATACCAAATAAATCTTTCTTGAGGACCTCCTAGATGGAGAGAGGAGTTCATGGCTTGGATCCAACCACCATTACTGAGATAGGATACATACTTAGCAATGAAATGTTTCCAAATTTAAAGATATAAGATTTGGCATCTTACAAATCACACACACACACACACACACACACACACACACACTATTCTTTCTGAATTGTCTACTTCTGGTCTGCCCAGGAGTCCTATACATTAGCAGATTCTCAGATATTTTTGGTCTCTGGAGTCATTTACACTCTTAAAAATTACTGAGCCTTCCCCCCCAAAAAAGCCTTCTCTTTATGTGGGTTATGTCTATATCCATAGTTACCATATTAAAATTAAAATGTCTTAGTATTTTTTAAAATAATTTTTACCTCACGGTCCTCATGAAAGGATCTTGGGGATCCCAAGGGGTCCCTGGACTGCAATTTGAGAACCAGCTGCAAATTCAAATTTCATGTATACTTCAAAGCAATAGGACCCTCAGCAACTGGTATTGATTACTAGACTTGAGTTTTCTTCTAACCTCTGATACTATGTAACAACTTCTCTGAGCCTCAGTTTCCTCATCTGTAAAATGGGTATAATGGTACCTTACAAGGTACCTTATTGTGAGCCTTCAATTAAGCTATAAAAGTAAAATTCTTTGCAAATCTTAAAGCACAACATAAATGTCAGCTTTGATGATGATGATGGCTTTCTAAAATATCAATTTCTCTTTACAAAGTCTTGTTAATCCTATTTCTTTCTTAATAAAGTATTGCTGTGTAGAATAATGTATTTCAGTGGATAGAGAGCCAGCCTGAGAACCAAGAAGACCTAAGTTCAAGCCTCCCTCTGACACATACTAGTAGTGTGACCTTGGGCTTTTTAGTGCTCTAGGAAGATGACCTGCATTGGTCCCCTGACCTGGGAATTCTCCATAACAATAAAGTCACTGTCTCCGAAGGGGTTACATAATATATAAAAGGGGGCTACAAGTAGCCCAATGGGAGAGAGAAAGTTTGAAATCTCTGCTCTAGGTAACAGCATTTCACGTGTGAATATGAAGAGTGAGTATAGGCTATGGCTAACTTATAGCACCTATTCTATTCCTTCACACTTAAATACAGCTAGGATCACAGTTTCCAAAAGGTCATATTTCTTTAACACTTAGAAGTTTACCAAGTGCTTTCCTTTTAACAAGAGTAGCTAGGTGGCAAAGTGGATAGAATGCTGAGCTTGGAGTCAAGAACACTCATATCCTGAGTTCAAATGTGACTTCAGATATTTCCTAACTGTGTGATCCTGGGCAAGTCACTTGGCAAAGTCACTTAACCCTGCTTGCCTCAGCTCTTTTATCTGTAAAATAAACTGGAGAAGGAAAGGGCAAACCACTCCAGTATCTTTGCCAAGAAAACCCCAAATGGAGTCACAAATAGTTGACACCACGGAAAAATTACTGAACTTCATCTTAACAACCTCATCGCAAATAGCAAAAGTATTATTATCTTTGTTATATAGATGGGGAAACAGAGATCAGAGAGGTTAATGACCTACCCAGGATCACACAGCAAATAAGCCCCAGATTTAGGTATTTGAGCCTAACTCTAACTCAATGCTCTTTTCAAGATGGCAGACTACACTCTTGGAAAATGATCAGTTTTAAAGTCATAGCTTGGGTCAGAGGAGGCATCTGCAGGCTTTTATTTTTAATTGCCATTTTTATTAAACTTAGCAACTATTTTTAATGAAGATTTTATACAATTTATACAATTATAAGAACATCTAAAACAGGAAATGTAATAAGTATATTTGAATGCTTACAGCATAAATTTACATTCATGTGAGATGAAGTTGCATGCCTGTGCGTCCTTTGTATTGGTATTTATTATCTCATGCATTTATTAGTTTTCATATCCATCTACTCCCTTATACATGAAGTTTTGAAAAAAAATCATAGAATGTTAATTTTCAGAGATCTTAAAGGTCATATCACCTATTCTCCTCATTTTACAGATGAGGAAGCTGAATCCCAGAGAGTCTGTCACTTGCTTGTGGTCATACAACTAACAGATAGCAGAGGCAGGGGTAGCTAGGTGGTACAGTGGATGGAGTACCAGCCCTAGTGTGAGGAGGACCTGAGTTCAAATCTAAATTTGGATACTTATTAGCTGTGTGACCCTGGGCAGGTCACTTAGCCCCGAATGCTTTTTACTCCAAGTTTGGTGCTTTGCATTGCCTCAGTTTGGGTGGTTGGTGAGGATATTACTGATATGGAATCCTCATTGGGGAAAGCCTCCTTTAAAAGCAGAATAGCTATTAGCTTCAACAGCTCCACGGATCAAGGAGGAAGGAAGAAAGCAAAAACCATGTGCCAACTGGGAGAAGCCACTGAATGAGATTATAAAAGGCAAGAAGTAGGACTAGAGGCCAGTTGAAACCTGTTAGGGTAGTTCATAGCGATACTGGAGGCTGGACTTTTGACACTGCCTTCCTTCATCATAGCAAGTGCCACTTTCAAGATTGGCATCTGATTTGGTACAGACAAGGAAACAGGGCACTTTGTTCAACTATAAGCCATTTCTTAAGTTACAAGTTGTATGTACATATGTGAGAGATGCATCTGGTCCCTTGTGTGTTTTCAGGATAATAATGAGCAATTTTTATTTAGGGGTCTCAAGTCCTACTGACAATTCAATTGTGTTGTGCGGGATGACCTCAGGGACTCAAAGGTTGTACAGGGGAACATAAGTTCTGGTAAATCCTACCAAGCTACAAAGACACAGAGTAGGACCTAATAATAGACTATGCACCTGCTCTCTGAAAACCAGGCTAGCTTGGTCTAGAAAGGCTCATCAAAAAAGTTAGCCATCAAGTAATGGAGTTTGGGGGCGGCCAGGTAGCACAGCGAGTAAGAGCACCGGCTCCAGTGTCGGGATGACCTGGGGATCAAATCCGGGCTCAAATACTTAGCACCCACCCAGAAACACCTGGCCGTGTAACCTTGAGCAAATTACTTAACCCCAATTGCTTAGGGGCGGCCAGGTGGCTCAGTGAATAAGAGCACCAGCTCCAGTGTCAGGATGACCTGGGGATCAAATCTGGGCTCAGATACTCAGCACCACACCCAGAAATAACTGGCCGTGTAACCTTGAGCAAGTTACTTAACCCCGATTGCTTAAAAATAAAATAAAGTAATGGAATTTGGCAAGTCTTGAAACAGACTGCTGAGCTATGAAGAAATTGCAACTCATGTCAATAGAGGAGGTACCTGGATCCTTGAAACTGTAAAAATTTTATGGACATATTGAAGTAAGGAAGTAATGTAATTAAAAGTGCATGAGGAAAGATTTTGTGTCATAGCAGAAAGAACACTGAGCTGCTAGCCAAGACACCTCAGTTCTAGTCCTGGCTCAGGAACTAATTTACTATGTGACAATGGGAAAGTCACTCAATCTCTCTGTGCCTGTTTTCTTTTTTCACTTTTTTTTTTCAAATAAAAAGCATTTATTTTCTCTTCCTCCCATGTCTTCCCATTCAAATCAATCAGCATCCTTACCCTACCCCCACAGGAAAAACAAAATAAAACAAAAGCCTGTAACAAATATACATAATTTAAAAAAGCAAATTTCCACATTGGTCATGTCCAAAACTGCATGTTTCATTCTTGTATCACCTCACTTGCAGGAGGTGAGTAGCATGCATCATAGTTGATTCTCTGGAATTATAGGTGATTGCATTGATCAGAGTTTTCAATTTTGCAAAGTTGTATTTGTTTATTAGTTTGTGAATTCTTCTCCTGGTTCTATTTACTTCACTCTGCAACATTTCACAGGTTTTCTCTGCAAGTGTTCATTTTGCCAGTTCTTGTGACAGAGCAATATTCTATTACATGTCTGCAATTATATTACAGACATTGAAGATGCCAAGATCATCTACTAAATCCTGGAAAGTTGCTAGTCCTCCTGACTTTTGTCCTGCCACTGGGCTTCAGTGACTCTGGAAAAGAGAATGAGGCTGATGCTTCACTTAAATCCAATTCACAAGTATATCAAGACATCCCCTATCACACCATGATGTCATTGGTCCTCTTTGAAAATGAAAGATAAACAATAAAAACAACAACCTTCCATTACATCGACATACCATAATCTGTTTAGTCATTGCCCGATCAATGGGGACACAGAGTTTCAGGTTTCTCTTCTGCCAAATGAGAAGGAAGGATTAGATCACCTCAAACATCCCTTCTACCTCTTGTGCCCCAGTCTAGAGTCAGATGCTCCTAAGACCGAGTCAGGAGAAATGGATTCAGTCATTATGTTATGAACCCTAAGGTTCCATTGTGTCCCTATGAGACTCAGTTCTATGAGTTCTCTAAACTGCCCCTCCCTCAATGATGCCCTAAAATCATACAGCACATTAGGGGCTGAGTTGGGAGGTGACTCCAGGTCTAGAACATGTGCCATGACAGTGCTGCCTGGCCCACACTGTCAGACCAAGAGAAAATGGCCTGTGGAAGAGAAGGGTGAGGAACTGAGATTATGTAACTCAGTAAAACTTTTCACAAACACTTTGTCTTGAGCAACATCCTCTGCAGCCTCCAAAAAAATCCCCGCAATCATCCCCGATATAGATGAGTTCCTCAAGAAATACCTTATTTATCTGACATAGATCAGTACTGACATCCAGTGGTCACAGAAAAACATGAGGCTTCCGTGGGAACCTCATGTATTTTTCTCACACTTTTGTGAGAGTGTTTTTCACACTTTTGTTTCAGATTATACTGGGCCTGTTTTGTTAACAAAGCTTCAAAAAAAGATATTCAACCAAGAGAAGTACTACTAGGCTCAAATCAACTTGGGAGGTGTGGGGGGGGGGGACAGAAAGCTGCTGTTGCTGATTATTTGGGTCGGTCTTTACTATTAACAAATGTCATATAGCACTTTAAAGCTTGCTAAGCCCTTACACACACAATCTCATTTAATCCAACCAGCAATGCTATAGATTCAATACTGCAGCTGTAATTATCCCCACTTTCGATATTGGGAAACTGACTTTCCTGTGGGTCAGAGTTGGTAAAGCAAAATTTGAAGTTGTCTCCCCAGACTCCCACCACCAGCAAATCGAGGTTGAGAATTTGTTTGCAGTATGTCTCTCACCAATTTGAATACAAACTGGGGAATGTCTAGAGTGAGTTCTGCTCTCTACCTATAGTGGGAGTTGAGCGAAGGTGAGGGTCAGAAGGAGGTCTGCATATTGTGCAGGTCTAAATCCCATTTCATTCTCCCTTATTGTTTGTGATGGAAAGAGATGTCAGGCAGAGGATGGAGGAATAAATACCTCCTACCCAGGACCAAGGTCTTGTGAATTCCTTCTTAGGGAGTTTAGGCCCTTCTGGTGCCCATTATAATACAAACTTCCAAAGACTAGCTTCCCCCCTAAAAAGTGCTTATCTACTTCTTCAGGTGACATCTCCCCCATTCAGCCTTTGTAAAAATATAAAACAGAGATGGACATTATTTTTAGATTGTGTTGGAGGAAGGGGCCATCATGAAAGGAGGAGTTGGAAGGAACCTCAGATGCCATCTAGTCCAACCCATACCTGAACAGGAATACTCTCTAGAGTACCCCCAACAAATGACCCTGTTCTCTACATGATGATTTCTAGTCATGGGCAACTTACTCTCTCCTGAAATAGCCCATTCCACTTTTGGATAATTCTAATTGTTAGGAAAAATAAGGATTTCTCTCCTCTGGAGCTGAAATATGCTTCTCAACAATTTTCACCCAGTGATGGGAATGAACAATGCAGTGCTGTGTGTCTAACGATGAAGGGTTGGGGCACCAAGGAGAGCAGTATTATTAAATAAGCAATGGTATCTCAAGAGCAATGTATTGGAAGACAGAAGACCTCTGTTTGAATCTTCCCTCTATACTTACTGGCTATGAAGTCTTTAACGGAACTCTGGGCCTTGCAGAGAATGCCAAGTGAGAGAATGATCACTTTCCCTAGGGCACCAATATCAAATTCTACTTAGAGGAAACACCATGTACCTATGTAAGTCAAAACAAAAAAAAAACTGTATAAAATAAATACAAAGTAGTTTAGGGGCTTAAAGAGTCCTAACAATTAAGGTAATCAGTGAGTCAATAACAGTTATTAAGCACCTACTAGGTGCCAGGTGCTGTGCTAAACACTGGGAATACAAAAAAGGGCAAAATATAGTCCCTGTTCTCAAGGAACTCAGTCTGATGAGAAATACAACATGTAAACTATGTACAAACAAGAAATAGAAAGGCTAAATTAGAAATAATTAACAAAGGCAAGACACTGGTATTGAGGTTGATCAAAACTTATGCTTCCTGGAGATCAAGGGGGATTATACCATACAGTGCTCCCCCCCACCAAAAAAAAAGACCCAAGGACCGAAGATATAATAATTACTGGTCTGAGTTTGGAGATTAAAAGACAATTTTCTTGGTTGCCATTGAATTCCAGGAATTGTTAGACTGGGTCATAGGTCTGGAATGGGAAGGACACAAGAAACTGTCTAGTCTAGTACCTTCCTTTTACAAATAAGAAAAATGAAACCCCAGAAATGTTAAATAACTTGCCCAAAGTCATGAAGGCCAAAAGCAACAAATGTGGGGTTTGAACCCAAATTCTCTGACTCCTGAGTTAGTGCTCTTTCTACTGTACCATGCAATCTTCCCAGCAGAATTTTAAAATACTCATACTCTCAAGTCTCCTGGGAAGCTAAGACCTCTCCCTACAACTATGTGGAGGAGGCAGCTTCTCTAAAATACATCCCATGTTCTATGCTTTATAGTATTGTGGGATCTATGCTTGATCACACTTCAACATATATTTCTACTATCTACATTAACCTGCATTCAGCATTTCTTCATTCAACAGACAATTATTAAATACATACTATATGGAGAGGCACCATATTAGGTGCTGGGGGAAATCAAGTTCAAATAAGATAAGGTTCTTACTGTCACCAAGTCTACAGTGGAGTACAACAAAAGGGAATATAACAAAATGAGGAGTTATCCCTTTTACATAAAAAATTAAATAGGAATTTCTGGGGAGTTTTGCGGAAGCTACAGATGACATGCAAAGACCAGCAGAAGACACAGAAAAAGTTTAGAAACTCAGAAATGAATAAAATATATGTATAGTATTGTATAATATCAACATATTTTGTCTTTTAATACCATAATCATTCAGACTTCTTCTCTATTATGGAGGGCCAAAAAATTGTATGTGGCTTTTCCAGATCACGGGGTGCCTTGCCCCTAACCACTGAGATTTGGAAGGGATAGTTGCATTTGTAAGTGCGTTGGAGAGGCACAAAACCAAGGTCAAAAGGAAAAGGTTGCCATTGACTGGAGGGATCAGAAAGAGCTTTCCAGTCAAAAGGCTCAGAATAAGGAAGACTTTGAATGAAAATAGAAATTGACAATTTGTCATAGATAGTAGTCTTTCTTCCACTCTTTGACCATGGTTGGAACATTACTAGGACATTTGATAGATCTAAAAACTTTTTTTTAATTGCTCAGCAATTTATTTCAAATGATCAATCCCATGAGTATATCACTGATGACCCAGGGATGGCAATTCAGCTCATTACAGCCAGCTCCCAGGAAACCTCCCATTCTACTCTCAACAGCTTTTAAAATTACTGTTAACATCTTGAAAGCTTTCAAAGCTAGGGACATTTTGGCAAATTTAATTTACTCGAGCAGGTAGCTAGTCTCAGTTGTAAGGGCCAACTTTTTGGAGTTTTATCTTCAGAATAGAAGGCATCTATGAATCATAATTAGGCATTTTTCCCGTGGTGAGATTTCTACCTGTTGGAGGGAGAGTTCCAGTCTTAAGAACTTGCTCTGGAGCATCCTTGTATGGTATAACAAGCAAAGAAGCTGCGTTATCCATGGCGAGTGTTAGGAAGAAGAGAATCGAGGCTATTTGCATGCCATTTCAAACAGAAGAATAAGAAAATTGATTGCCTCATCCAAAACCTACTTATCTCCTCCTATAAGACAGTGGTATGGCTTCAGGCCCTCCTCAAAAGAAAAGTCATCCAGTGTCTTTCTATCCCACTTCCAACACTGCATACCTTGAGGATAATTACAGAATAATGAAATCTTTGAGCTAGAAGGGGCTTTGGAGTTCATCTAGACTAGAGAGGTTCTTAACCTGGAGTCTAAATTTTTAAAGTATCTTAACCTTTGTATTTCACTATAATTGGTGCAACCTTCTCATTTTTACGGGAAAGAAAACAGAAGGTCAGAAAGTGGAAGTGGTTTTACCAGATCACATTGCTACATCTGCCTCTGTGGCAGAGCTGGAGAAAGTCAGAATCAACAAAGTGTTATTTAGGTCGTTAGTTTTTTTTTCCCTTTTAGGCCTACGTTTAACACTGGGTCACTTGTTTAGAAAGTTGCAGAGTAAAAGACATATTTTATAGAGGGACAGCTGTTTGGATACATAGCTTTGACACCTCCAGGGGTGAGTTCATCACATGCCTTGGTTAGGGTTTGAAGGGGAAAAATAAAGGAAAAGATTTGGGGGGAGGTTTCAAGAAAGAATAGAGAAGAGCTCTTTCTTCTGGTGCTAAAACTTTTTTTTTTTCCAGTCTAACACAATTACAAAATAGGTATTCTGGGAACACCTCAATTTGCTCATGACCTCAGATAATTTTTTAAAGACACATTTAGGGCATGAAAGTCTCTCTCACTTTATATTTTAGGTGTTCCAAAATTATTTCTGGGGTCCTGTTAATAATCAATTTTAATATACACCTAGAAGGCAATACTTGTCCAAGTCTTAGGAGGCAGTATGGAGGAGAGTCAAGAGCATGTGGATGGGACACAGAACACAGGACATTCAAGAAAACCTATATAGCTGTGTGACCCTGGGCAAGTCACTTAATCCTAATTGCCCTCCAAAAAAAAAAAAAAAGAAAACATATAAATGAGCTTTCAACTTCAAGTCAGAGGGAAAGATCCAATGGTCTTTAGGGTACAATAGTATGACAGACGGAAATAGATCTTCTTTAGTATCACTTCCATGGATTAAAAGAACATCTGTTGAACTATTTTATGGTACCAAGGAGTCTGGGGAGAAGTGGTGGGGGTGGCTTGACCCCCCCCGTCACATGCTACCTTCTGTCTCTCCCTCCAGCCTAAGTCGAAGATTTCAGACATATAATGCTCAAGTTGGAAGGAAACTTATATTATAATTAATTCAACTCTTTCATTTTATAGGTAAGTAAACTAAGGCCTGGGAAATGAAAGATGAACAGAAACAACATGCTCAAGGCCAAACAGCAAGTGAGAGACCAAATCAGGACTTAACTCAAGGTCTACTGGCTCTTCCTAGTCTACATGCTACCCACATATGAGGTATGTCTGATGTTTTAAGGACAAACACAGTTATGCTATTTTTTGTTGCATTATGTAAATGTTTGTTTTAAATCTGGTGATTATGATGGGCACATCATTCTTTGTTCTCTTTCATGGTACTACAATGCCTATTTTCTGAATAAGGGTTATAAGATTAAAAACCGCACTCAACACAATTCAGTGATAGATAGAAAAATCCAAATTGTTTCATTTTGTTTTTATTTTTAATGTTTCTCTGTGTGTGAAAGGGTCTTATGTAGAATGTATGGTGAAGTGGAAAGTATACTATGCTAAGCACCATCTAAGGAGGCCCTTTCTTCCATTGCCCCCTCCCCATAAGAGGCCAAGGTGACCTGGCTGCTCACACTATTTGGTTGCACTGGGAGTCACCAACTACAATCCTCCTGGCAAAATTGGGGAACACCAGGCCTTCCCTTCTGTTCTGACACACTGCGTCCCAATTAAGGTCCCCTAGGCCTTACCTTCTGCCCTGACTTTATACCCTTCAGATTTCTGGACATTCCCATTGTCCCTCCTGCTGCACACCTAGGACTTCTGGGTCTTTTCTTCCATCCTACAGCTGAATTCTCTTATATGTTTCAATTTTTTCCAATTAGAGTACGAGTTCTTGAGAGAAAAATGGTCTTGCCTTTTGTAGTTGTATCCACAACCCTTAGCATAATTCAAGGGTTCTTGGCACTTTAGGTATTTAATTATTTTTTACCATTTTTCTTTTTTTTTTTTTCATTCACCAGGAGACTTAGGTTCTACCTCCACTCCTGCCTCATAGTAACTGTGTGATGCTGGGTAAGTCACTTGGTCTCTCTGGTTCTTAATCTGTAAAATGGGAATGCTAATTCTTCCCTTCCTCTCCCAGAGTCATTGTAAAGATAAACTGAGACATGTGTGAAAATACTGAAAAGCTATAAAATATTTTCCGACCTTAAGATATTCTTCCTATAGAAGACATCTATGTTTATACCAGTAACTGAAGCTATTCCAGTGTCTTTCCAAGTTGTATCTGCTGATGGCAGTGAGCTCCAGGTTAATGCTGCAGATAGCCTATTGACCTAGCTCTGTGGTATTGATCTTACAGTCTGGACTTTTGGTTACTTTAGCAAGAAATCATCATTAACCCAAGGTCCATCTAACACTTATATGCAAGTAGAGTCTAACATCAAAGTATATTCTAATATAACTCTTGAAGACTTATTGCTGGGGTGGCTTGGTGCTACAGTGAATAGAGCACTGGCCCTGGAGTCAGGAGGACCTGAGTTCAAATGTGACCTCAGACACTTAACACTTAGTAGCCATGTGACCTTGTCACTTAACCCCAATTGCCCTCCAAAAAGAAAAAAAAAGACTTATTGCTGTAGTTTGCTTTTAACAGCAACTTAAAGTCTTCTCTCCCCTATTTTAGTGGAAAATGTCATGAATCAAAGTTAAGGGTAAAGTAGAACCTAGGCATCCTAGCTCCCACCTCAATTCTCCTTGACATTGAGTTGTCCTCTGCAGATAAGGACTGCAGAGTTCACATCCCACATAGTAGGCACTTAATAAGTGCCTGATTTATAAATTAATATTGTTTTAAGCACAACTTTGAGTGATTAAGTAATTTTGACTATTATAAATAGCCAAATTAACAATAAAGGACATATGAAGGAAAACGCTATCTGAATCCAGAGAAAAAAATGATAAATAAAAATATATAAAGGATGATTTTTACATATATACATATTTGTGTCTAATGGTAGTCACCTCTGGGGGGAGAGAAAAAAAAGAAATTTACATGATAATTTTATTATATATTTAAAAGGAATAGCAAGTTGTACATAATAGATTTGGAGTTTCCTGGGCAATCTTTTTTTCATTCCATTATATTATGGAAATGCTTGTTCTATTTCATGAAACAAAAGTAAAATAAACAAAATCTTAAAAATAAATAATAAATTAATGAATTGTTGCCTTCAGTTTCAAGTTGAAGATCTTTAACTAGAGTCCTGGGAAACTCCTAATTCACTGCTTGTAAATCAGAGTTGAAAGGGCCCTTAGAGATAGGTAACAGGAGTAAAGGGTTAATATTTATTAGTACTTTAAGGTATTCAGAGAGTTGCATATGCATTATCTCATTTGATCCTCACAACAACTCTGGGAATTTGACCCCATTATAATCTCTATTTACAGATGAAGAAACTCAGGCAGACAATAGTTAAGTGACTTGCTCAAGGTCATACAATTAGTAAATATCTGAGGCAAGCTTCAAACCCTGGTCTTCCTAACCATGATGCCTTTTCCTGGAGACTATCTGATGTAATCCATGTTAAACATCGAATCCTCTAGGAAACAGCCCTGACAAGTGATGATCTAGTTTCCATTTAAAGACCCCTAGAGAGAGGCAACTAATATCTATTGAGATAGCCCATTCCACTTTCAACAGCTCTAATTGTTAGGAAGGTTTTTATAACCCTCAGCAGAAACCTGTCTCTCTGTAATTTCCACTCACTACTCCTATTTCTGCCCTCTAGAGTCAAATAGAACAAGCTTAATCACTTCCATGTCTTTGGATCCCTCCTTTCTTTCAAAGCTCAGGTCAAAACATCTCTGTTTACATGAGGTCTTTATTGATCCCCCCCCCCCCAGTTTCTATTCATAGCTATTCTCTCCTCCACATTCCTTTGTATTCATTTTGTTTGTATTGATCTCCCTTAATATGATGTACATTCCTTAAAGATGGTACTGTTTTATTATTGTCTTCAGATCCCCAGATCTTGACACTGTGCCAAGCATATATAAGGCATTTAATAAATGCTGATTGGTTGTTTACACATGACAAATATTCACGATGTCCAATCTACCCAATGTCCAGCCTGACTGCAGAGTTTGGGCCAGGAATAGGGCCAGCAGTGTGAGATGGCTGAGGGTCTTCCCAGAATGCCAATGGAGTTACCTTGATGTGTGGTACCAGGGTTCAGAAACAGTGGGCTGACATTAAGTGGGGGAGAGGTCAGAGCTGGGGTTCTCTGTAGTAAAGAGGGGCAACCAAAACAGAATTTAAAAAGGGAAGTGCTAGAACTTGGTACAAAGGTAATTGTTTAGTTATTCCAGTCATGCCTGACTCTTCATTGACCCCATTTGGGGTTTTCTTGGCAAAGATACTGGAATGGTTTGCCATTTCCTTCTAAAGCTCATTTTACAGATGAGGAAACTGAGGCAAACAGGGTTAAGTGACTTGCCCAGGGTCACACAGACATACAAGTGTCTAAGGCCAGATTTGAACTCAAGAAGATGAGTTCAGGCCCTACACTCTACCCACTGTACCACCTTGCTGCCCACCCAGGTAATAGTAGCTAGTAATAATAGCTAGCATTTATAAAGACCTTTAAGATTTGCAAAGTGTTTTACAAATATTATCTCATTTAATTCTTACAATTACCCTGAGAGGTAGGCATTGTCATTTTTCCTGTTTCTGAGAGGAGAAAACTGGAGCAAACAGAATTTTAATGACCTTCCCAGGGTCACAGAGTTAATAAGTGTCTGTGTTGGGCTTCGAATTTAGGTCTTCCTGACTCCAGGTCCAGGCTTGATGTACTGCATCACCTAGCTCCCTCTTTTAAGGTATGATGATAGTGATAAAAGAAGGAAGTCAGGTCAAGCATTCAGGAGTCAGACCAATTACACCAAATCATAAGCTCACAGGATCATGGCGATGGAAAGGACAGCTGTGTGACTTTGGTCATGTCAATGAATTTCTCTAAGGCTTAATTTCACCACCTGTACATTGAGTGGATTGGACTAGATGAGTCCTAAGGTCTTTTCCAGATTTAAATCCATAGTTCTATTATTAAAAATCCTGGGGCGGCCAGGTAGCACAGCGAGTAAGAGCACTGGCTCCACTGTCGGGATGACCTGGGGATCAAATCCGGGCTCAGATACTTAGCACCATACCCAGAAATTACTGGCCATGTAACCTTGAGCAAGTTACTTAACCCCGATTGCTTAAAAAAAAAAAAAGTCCACAAACACCAGAGTCTTGAGTAGAAATCCAGTGATCATTTGTACATAATAGATTTATAGTTTCATGTGCAATCATCTTTTTAAAAATTCTACTATGTAGGGGCGGCCAGGTGGCTCAGTGAGTAAGAGCACTGGCTCCAGCGTTGGGATGACCTGGGGATTGAATCTGGGCTCAGAAACTTAGCACCATACCCAGAAATAACTGGTTGTGTAGCCTTGAGCAAGTTACTTAACCCCGATTGCTCAAAAAAAAAAAATTCTACTATGTGATAGACATGCTTGTGTTATTTCATAAATTAAAAATAAAATAAAATTTTAAAAAGCTAACATTTAGAAAATAATGAAAAATTACAGTCTGGAACCCAAGAGAAAGTCACTTGTACTGATGGCTAAAGAGAGCTGGGACTGGGATATTAACAAGGCCTAACTCTTAGGGATGGCTCCTTCACAGCCAATAAGGCTTATGTGCTACCCTTCTCCATCCCAACATGTGGGTACCAATGTACTTGGTGTAAGAATGAGCAATTCAGCACTATGTAAAGGATAGTGGGGGAACCAACCTTAAAAACATTGCCAGGATGAGTCAGTAAATTCCTACCACTTTAAGCATTTTATTTGCTTACTTATTTGCTAATTCATCTGGTTCTTCCTTGTTAAAGACTAAAGGTTTGAGATGAGTTTTGTCCTTTGTATGTTGATCTGTTTTTATTGATAGTTATCAAGTTGGTAGCTTGTGGGAAAAAAAATTTAATTCCTACTGTTCCTCTCCTCCAAAGCAGCCAGTGCTGAAGTCCAGAAAACTCCAGTGGCCACACATCCCTGACCAGGGAGTACAATGGGCAATGTAATGCCACCTAGTCAAAGGTAAATTGCAAGCCTTATGTATGACATAGAATGTCAGACTTGGAAAGATCCAGGGTACCTGAGGAGATTCAGGCCCCTCATTTTACTGACAAGGAAACTGAGGACTACAGAAATCATAAGTTTAAAGCTGGAAAGGATCTTAGAAATCATGTTCTCCATTTCACAAATAAGGACACACAAGTAGTAAATTTAAGAGCCAGGATATGGGCAGCTGGGTAGCACAGTGGATAGGGAGCCAGGCCTGGAGTCAAAATGGCCTTAGTTCAAAGCCAGCCTTAGATACTTACTAGTTGTGTGATTCTGGACAAGTCATTTAACTCTGTTTACCTCAGTTTCCTCACCTGTAAAGTGAACTAGAGAAGGAAAATGGGAAACTATTCCAGTGTTCTTGCCAAGAATATCCCAAAATGGGGTCACACAAAGAAGTGGATGTGACTGAACAACAACAGGATTTGAACCCAGAGCTCAAGGCCATTGTTTTTTCTACCACATCCCACGGAATTTCAGGTTATACAGAGAACTGACTCTGTCTACCCCTACCTGACTTTCAAAGCTGCTGTCAGACTTGCTGTATACCATCTATCTGCTTCCTTCCAAAAGGTGCCTAACAGCCTCTGAGATGAGCAGGAAGAGAATGAAGATAGAACTTCAAAGATTGGCCCTCATGTAGCTATGCCATAAGTTGTAAGGTTCTAGCAGCTGGGGTTTGGGGAAGATGTGCTGATCCAGCATCACTGAGGAGAGTGGTTAAAGGCAGAGCAGGGACAGCTGCACTAACAGAGCAAAGCTGTGGGTTTCCAGCACACACCACAGAACAGAGGGTAGAAGAGATACTGTCACATGGAGCAGGAAGCTGTTTTATTAATTACCCTCACAGAGTGAGCTGAGGAACAAAGAGACTCATGTGGTTGAGAAAGTAAGCACTTAGGTAGCCCAGTGGAATAATATTCCTCCTTTCTCTATGCCCAGAAAAAAAAAAGATAAACAGGAAAATCAACAGGAATTTGTTTTAAGTGCTGTGAAAGGGTCTCTTTTTTCTCATTTAGTAAAATACAACTTTTCTTATTAATACTTGGCCAGCCATCATTGTTTCTAACTTGTAATCAATTTCTAGGTGTGTGGAAAGCCTTAGATTTATTTGGCATCACTTGTCTAGGCCTGCTGCGTTGGAGATCCTATTAGCGCCCACTCATTTTCAGCATATTTTATTTATTGCATTTTGTGAAATGAAATAAAATAAGAAGTGTGGTGTCCTTCTCAGAGTGTTACCCTTTCCCCTGTTTCTTGCATGCAATTTTTCCCTACCATAAGGCCACAGCAAGAAAAGAGGCAGCTTCCATGATTTCCAGACCCTGATTTTTCCTCTCAAATATTTGGTTTGTGGTGGGGGCTTCTGCAAACCAGTGATCTCCTTGACAGATCAGAATGGTTAGTGCTCCTTGTTGCCCATCAGCTGGACTTTGACATTTTGTCTTGAAAATGTTCTCTGATAAACTTCTTCCAAAAAAGGCTACAATCAACCCACTGAATGAAATCATTAGGGAGAAATGATCAAAGTAGAGAGCCTTGGTATGGCAGATGAAAAAGGAATAAGATGACAAATATGCAATCAATCAACATGAATGTATTAAGTGCCTAGAACGCACCAAGAATGGTCATGCACTAGGAGATAACTAAAAAGACACCCCTCCCCAAAAAAAAGGAAAAAAAAAGAAACAACCCCTATGCTCCAGGGACTTGCATTCCACCATAAGGCAAAATTTAGATAAGACAATAGATTTGAAATCATTGGAATTAGAGGCGGGATAATCTGAGTTTGAATACTCCCTTAGACACTTCCTGGCCAAGTGATCCTGCACAAATCATTTAATTTTTTCTCAGCCTCAGTTTTATCATCTGTAAAATGAGGATAATAACAGCACCTACGTCACATGGCTTGGTTAACATCAAATGAAATAATGCACACACACACGTAAAGCACTTTATAAACTTTTAAATGCTATACAAATATTAGATATCATTTATTATCGATGTGTAAGATTTTTATTAAGTAAATATTATGGGCTAAGTAGTGAAAAAATTATTTTCAGCAGCTTGAATTAAGAAAGGGTAGTTATGGGTAATGGTTCACCAATGGTCATAGGCTTTAGCTATCTCCAGAAAGCAGAAGAACATTTGTTAGTGAGTTATATAAGGAACCCATACTTTTGAGAATAACGTACAGGTTAGGTAGAAGAGCAGACCAGCTTGAGAAATTAGAATGGGAATTTGCCCAGCCTCCCTTGGTGAGGTTACCATTATTCAATGGGAGATCTGGCTCTGTGCCTGAGAACCCAGAAGGAAACTCTTAAATACAAAAGTTAATCTCATAATGATCTCCAGGAGAACAGTTATTGATTGGGAGAAAATGAAATGGGAATGGAGTAGAGGGAAGGACGAACAAGAGATTAACTAGGTCTCTTTCAGCTGTAACATTTTGTTATGTCAAAATCTGTGAACTGGAATTTGGTTTCTAGTATATTGGGCTACCTTTATTTGGGCCCTGGAAGGGAAATTATGATCTGTTTGGGAAAGGCACTCAGTAATAGAAATATACACAAGGGGAAATGAGCTGAGATTGTAGCAATCTCTCCAGGCACTCTAAAATAAAGATTCGTTTCAAAGAAACCAGAGAGCCAAGATATTTGAGCTGTATTAATTCATTCACACAACAAACTATTAAGTGTATACACTGGATAAGGCGGCTAGGAAACAGAGACAAAAATTAAAAGAATAACTTTAATAGTTAGAGTTTTTCCTATCCCAGACAACACAATTACACATTCCATTTTCAATGTGAATAGTTTTGTGTTAGAATTAGGAATAAGCCTGCTTTGCATAGGCCTGATCCTTTGCTCTGAATATGCTAATAAAATAGCCTGAAATGATCCATTACTGGATTCATGATTCATTGATTTCCCCAGTAAAGGAAAATATTAAAACACATAGAAAAGGTGGGCCTGGGAAAGTTTGAAGGCACCTTTGATAATTCACTCCCTTAGATTTTGACTTCCAGGCTTCCAATCCAATCTAATCCAATACACGTTTATTAAGTGCCTACTAGGAGGCAGGTCTTGTGCTTAGCGCTGGGGCTACAATTAATAACAAGACAACCCCTTTCCTCAAGGGGCTCACAATCTAAAGGAAGAGACAACACAAAAAGGAGGCAGGCAAGGGATGTGCTACCCCTCCCCCTCCATCTTGTTCCATGGAATTGAAACCAGGCAGATACAAAGTGGACTAAGCTAAATTCATTTCCTGCCCTCTATAAAGAAGGCATTAAGAAGAGTATACAAATCTACCTTCCAACCTTCTAAACAAGCTGGAGAGGAGGTGGTGTCAGTCAAGGCCTCCATGAGATGCCCCTCGCTCATTACCTCTAAACCTCATCATTGAATTGAAGCCTTGACTGACATAACCTCCTTCCACCTGGTTCCTCTGGGGATGGTTTTTTTTGTTTGTTTTTTGTTTTTTTTTTCTTTTTGGAGGGCAATTGGGGTTAAGTAACATGCCCAAGATTACACGGCTAGTTTTTTTGTGTAGGTGTTAAGTGTCTGAGGCCGGAACCGAACTTGGGTCCTTCTGACTCCAGGGCTGGTGCTTTACTCACTGCACCACCTAGCCGCCCCCTCTGAGGATGTTTTGGAAAATGACTTTTTTAAAATGTTATCATTTTTTCTCAAACTATCACTTCTTGTAAAAGACCTATGAAAAGGTACTAGCATTGAATGAATAGCATAATACTATGCCTAGTATTCATTTTGGTCTTCCAGCTTTCTCACTTTCTTCTTAGTTATAGGGCCCTTCTTGCATTCTTCTCTTCTCTCGTGTAGTCTGCATAGGTGACACCATTTCAATTCTCTTCAATTGAGTAAAAGGATTTCTTGTCATTTGAGGGAAAATTTTTGTCCACGATATGATGTTTCTCATTCCCATTGAAAGGTTTTATGTAGAAGATATTTGAGATATAATTAGCCTTGGAGTAATTAATAATAATCTCCTCCCAGAACACTGAAATAATAGATCTTCCATAACCACTGGGAAAGGTGAAAATATAATGTTCTTATATACAACCTTGCCTTATATTGTGCTCACCAATGGAATTCTTCAGGAATTTTTATTTGGTCCATATGTGCAAACTACTGTGTGTCAAGACTGAGGTCAATCCAGAGGAATCTGTTGCTTTGAGGAGGAGTGGTTTGGGTGGAATTCATTGGTATCATAGAACTCATCTTTATTTCTGGAACAAGAGAACTCTGGAACTGTGTTTAGAGACAAATTAGCATGTCTTAGAGAATTTATACTACTACTAGGTGCTGAACACTGTAACTCCCAGCATTTTCACTAGCTGTCCTGCATCCCCCTCTTCATATTCTCACCTCTTGGCTTCCTTCAAGTCCCAGCTAAAATACCACCTTCTGTAGGAAGCCCTTCCTCATCCCCCTTCATGCTAGTGCCTTCCCTCTGTTCATTATCTCCAATTAATCCAGGAGATAGCTTGTTTGTGCACAATTATTTGCATGTTCTCTCCTCTATTAGCCTGTGAGCTTCCTGAGAACTGGGACGGTTACCTATCTTTGTATACACATACTCTGCACACAGTAGGTGCTTAATATTTATTGCCTGACTGATTAAGTAGAGTTTCTACCAATTACAAGTTCCAAGGAACTAGATGAATATTTAGCATCTACAAAATTAATAGTATTTTTTCCCATAATCTGCAGCAATACAATGCAGTGTTAAAATTGATTCTGCCATGGTATTTGTGATCTCTTTGAAAGTCTCAGTTTTATTTCATTTTTGCAGTTTGGAAACTTGTTATCAAATAATTTTAGTTAACCTGGCAAGATTTGATTGTCTCTGTAAACTTGTTATTAAATTCCTAAACTCTAGGAACATATCAAGAATCTGCACTTCTATATGGGACCCTAAGGAAATATCCCATGGAGGTTGCACTTGGATTACCAGAGCCCCAGGGGGCCAGCAGGAGGCAGCAGCAAGCGAAGGCAGGGGCCAAAATACCCTAGTACTTTAAAATAAAAAGGAGAGGGGGCAAATAAGAAATTTTCTCTTTTTGGGAGGACTTGGGGTGGGCGTTGTCAGTGATATGACAGTGACTTTTTCAAATTATTCCTAGGAGATTCAATAAACAAACCTATTGAGCTATTGGAGCTAAAGAAACCCCACAATTATGAGATGATGTGCTTACCATCATCTGTAGTGGTTAATTCCAGTTACAAATTGATATTTGCACTAGACGAGAACTCATTTCTTTTGAGTTTCTTGGAGCTGGGGGGAGGGAGAACAAAGAATTACTGATTGGAGAAGAGCAGGATACTTGCTTGGGTTTTCTTGTTGTTTTTTTAAAGTGCTTTTTTTGGAACATATTTGTAGAAATGCTCTAAATTATGTGAGATATTTATCTTGTTCACATCCTAATTCCCTACCCTTTCATCTCCTGAACTCTTACTCTGGGAGCCAACTGGCCTGACTGGCAAGTTCTTTGTCCACTATTTCAAGAGAGTCCTAGCTATGCTTCACTTTACTTTCCTACCATCTTTCTATCAGCAGTCCTGCTGTGCCCATGTGGTCCACCCCCTTCTTCCCCATCTCTCCCTCTGCCCTTCTAGCTCAGGAATCACAATCAAATAATTTCTATCACTGGAAAATGTATGAGACAGCTGAGGGTCCAGTAGATAAAGTTCTGGCTTTAGAGTCAGGAAGACCTGAGCTCAAATCCAGCCACAGATCCTCACTAGCTGTGTGTCTATCCTGTCTGCCTCAGTTTCTTCATCTGTAAAGTGAGATAAAGATAGTGTCTACCACCTAAGGTTACTGTGAGGATAAAATGAGACATTTGTAAAGTGTCTTGCAAACCTTAAAGCACTGTAAAAAAGCTTATTGTTATTGTTATTATTAGGTGGTGCAGTGAATAGAATACGGGACCTGGAGTCATGAAAACCCAAATACAAATCCAACCTCAGATATTTACTTAGCTATGTGACCCTGGACAAGTCACTTAGCTTCTGTCTGCCTCAGTTGCCTGAACTGTAAAATGGAAATAATAATAGCACCTACCTCCCAGGGTTGTTGTAAGGATCTAATGTGATAATACTTATAAAGCACTCGGCACATAGTAGGTACTATATAAATGTTATTGTTATTATCTACTCTTCTAAGTCTCCAATCCCAAATAGCCCAGTAACTTTCTAAACTAGTTATCCTTAACTGACTACAACTTTCCCATATTTGCTATATCTCCTTGGAATGTAAGCTCCTTGCAGGCAGGGACTGTCTTAGTTTGTATTTGTTTTCCAAGCACTTAGTATAGTACTTGACACATGGCAAGTTCTAATAAAAGCATTTTAATTCATTCTCTCATTCACTATAGAGATATATCTGAAAATCAGGGACATCTACCCTACTGATGAATAGATTTATCTGGCAATTCCAGTTTTAATGTTTGCAGATCTCCATCTGTTTAGTCGTTCACCATGGTAGGGGCTGTGTGGGTTAGAAAGTCTGTGCTTGTTTTGATTTTTAAAGAGAAATAGACAGACTTTAGGAGAAAGGGGAGCTGGCAGGGAAATACTGGCATCACATGGACTCTCTCCTTCACAAGCAGCACCTATAATGTTGATGGCCCCCACAGAACAATTCAAAATACATTCCAAGGGGTAGGGGGTGGGGGCAAGGAGGAGAAGATAGGGTTTGGACATAGAGGAGTCTGACACACTTTGCTTGGGGCTCAACACTTTAAATTCAAGGAACCCCTAAAGGGAGATGTTCTGTGGTTCTGTGGCTTCTAGAGATGCCAGCAATAACATGTGACTACCTCTGCCTTGTGTCCAGGGAAATTCCATAAATGTTTAATAACAACTCTTTGGTGGTGGAGTGTGTATGTACTTTTTATGGCATACTTTTAAGTTTAATTTGCATTATTAACATTTTCGCCATCATTTCCTTAAGTCTAGACCATCAACAAAATAAACAATCGAGCCCTCATTTTGAGCATTTGCCAATTTCCAAAGTGTAAATGTTCATGCTGAACATTTAACAGTCAGATTGATCTGGCTCCAGCACCGCCATCTCCCCCTCCAAACCTTGTGTCCCAGAGAGACAAAAGGATGCCCTCTGCTGAGCAGTCCCACATAAAAGGCCTGCTTTTGATGCTAGCTTGCCCAACCAACTCTCTAGGGAATGTTAATAGAAATTCTATACACTCCAGGACTGCTGACTCCTGGCTCATCCTCTGCTGAGAGCAAAGGAGACAACAGTCTACTTTAAAAAAAAAATAGCAAGCTGAGCAACTTTTCTCTGTCCTTGAACAAATGACCCAGGGAAATGAACACCAGGCCAATGTTGTGGGACATTCTGAAATGGATCCTTTTGGCTTTCTTTTCTTAACTTCTACTTCATCAGACAATTCTATTTACAATGCTGACGTCTTTAAACTCCGGAAAAGCTCAGTGACTGATGGGGCATCTCCAATCAATTTTAGCTTTTAAAGTACATCCACTTGGCACCTGGAAAGGTGTGGAAGGAAGGTTGGCAGTGAGACTCCTAGAGTCTGGAATCAGCTATGAAGGGTTGAACATTTCATTACTATTATCATTATCACTGTTATTAGTATAACTAATGATGATGAAAATGTCAATAATAACCTTGATGGAGAAAGTGCATTACTGATTACAAAGCACTTTATACATATTTTCTCATTCTATTCTTGCCATAATCCTTGGTATAGAGAAAAGAGCCCTGAATATTTTGTCAGCAGACTTGGGTTGAGTCCAGATTGTGTGACCTTGAGCAAATCACTTTACTACTTATTTAAGTTTCTAAAAGATATTATAAAAGATGGAAGTAAATGCAGGAAGGAGGGACTTGAGGCTCTAGGGTGCAGGCACAGAGGAGTCTTTGGCAGACTTGCTGTGGTGCAGGTCAAGACTTTAAACCCAAAGAACCTATAAAAGAAGATACTTTTTGGTTCTATGGCTTCCAGGGATTCCAGCAAGAACATATGACATCTACTTTGTGCCCAGGGATATGCTGATACATGTTTAACAACTGGCTCAAGGTGGGGTGGGGGGGATATACATGCTTTTTGGGGCACACTTCTAAATTTAATCTGCACAGAAGTATCACACTTATTAAACACCTCCTGTGTCCCAGACCCTGTACTAAGTACTGGGGATACAAAGGAAGGCAAAAAAGCTCCTGTTCTCAAGTAGTCCACAGTCAAATGAGGAAACAACCTTCAAACAACGATATACAAATAAGATAAATACAGGACGAATTGGGGACAATCTCAGAAGGAAGGCTTAAGGTTCTCGTGGAGGCAGAATTTTAGTTGAGACTTGAAAAATGCCAGAGAAGCCCGAAGGCAGAGATGAGGAAGGAGAGAATTCCAGTCACTAAGGACAGCCAGTGAAAATGTTTGGAGTTGGGAAATTGAGTCTTGTTCAAGGAACAGCAAGAAGGCCAGTGTCACTGGATGGAAGAGTATGTGCAGGGGAGTGAGGTAGGAAAGGACCTACCCTATAGTACAAGGAAGGGCTTTAGAAGCCAAACAGAGGATTTTATATTTGAGCTTGGAAATAATGGGCAACTTCTGGAGTTTATGGAATGGGGGCAAGGGAAGAGTGTAATGTGCTGGTACTTTAGGAAGATCAATGTGATGGTTGAGTGGAGAACCAAATGGAGTGAAAAGAGACAATCAGCTGACTGCTGCAATATGCAAGGTGATGGGGATCTGAACCAGAGTGATTACAGTGTGAAAAGAGAAAAGTGAGATGTTAGGAAGGTAGAAATAATAGGACTCGACAACAGATAATATGGGGAATGAGAAAGAGAGTGAATAATAGCCAATATTCATGTAGCGCTTAGTATATGCCAGGCACCATTCTTAACACTTTACAATTATTATTTCATTTGATCCTCATAACAACCCTGGGAGGTAAGTGCTTCTCATTTTATAGATGAGGAAAGTGAGGCCCAGACAGGGTAACTGACTTGTCCAGGGCCACACCACTAACAAGTGTCTGAGGTTAGATTTGAATTCAAGTCTTCCTGACTCCAGACTGAGTGCTCTATCCACTTTTCTACCTAGCTGCTTCTGTGAGAGGATAACACCTTAGTTGAGAGCCTGGGTGACTAGGAATAGTCAATAATAATAGGGAAGCCAGGAAGACACTATACAGTGTGTATATCAGGAGTGCTACCTAATGCACAGAAGGAGCTGAATTCAACAAAGGGCGTTTTTAAAAATCAAATCAGGTAAAAGCAGAGGAGCAAAGAAGGGATAGGATCATTGTTCAGGGTGGATGGGATGGTGTAGCAGCAAGCACCCCAGTGTCCCCAGGGTTGCTGCTACCACAGGTTCTTGGATCTGACTTGATAAAGGAAAGCAACTCAAAATGGGTTAACAAGCTTACTTTAATCAGTCAAATATGTATCATTACCTAGTTCAGGGGAAAAAGGTCAGCACCCCGAACTTCAGAATATACAGACAGAATTATCAAGACAGAGAAACAGATCAAATAGACAGTTTTCAAACTGTCCAACCATTACATCCATACCCAATTGTAATGGGAATACAAATTTGGAAGATCTTCCCTGCCCCTAGGCTAAAATGCACCAGAAGCCTGGGGAGGGAGACTTGTTTTTCAGTAGATACTTTTTGATTGGCCAGTGGGTCAATAAGGTTGTTACATTCTCTGAGCCAGGAGAAGGCTATATAAGCCCTGATGTGTAGCTTTGTTTTGGGACTCACTTTGAGAGGTGTTCTGTGATTTGATCTGAATTCTGGGAAGCCGTTGTTGAGAGTCCCCCGGCTTTGAAAAACCCAGAATGTGGAAACCCAGATGTTGGCTGGGTATGGATGTAATGGTTGGACAGTTTGGAAATCTGTCTACTTGATGTTTCTGTCTTGATAATTATGCCTGTATACTTTGGGGTTCAGGGAGCTGACCTTTTCTCCTGAACAAGGTAAACGATATATGTCTGACTGATTAAAGTAAGCTTGTTAACCCATTTTGAGTTGCTTTCCTTTAACAAAGCAGATCCAAGAACCTGTGGTAGCTGCAAACCCTGAGGACGCTTGGGGTGCTTGCTGCTACACCAATCAACATCTGGGTTTCAACATCTAGGGTTTTCAAAGCCGAGGGGGGGGGGTCTCAACAACGGCTTCCCAGAATCCAGATCAAATCACAGAACACTTCTCAAAGTGAGCCCCAAAACAAAGCTACACATCAGAGCTTATATAGCCTTCTCCTGGCTCAGAGAATGTAACAACTTTCTTGACCCACTGGCCAATTAAAAAGTGTCTTCTGAAAAACAAGCCTCCCACCCCAGGCTCCAGGTGCACTTTAGCCTAGGGGAAGGGAAGATCTTAAAATTTTACATTCCCATTACAGATGGTGATGGGAAGGGTTGGGGAAAGGGAATGTGTGCACAGAAAATAGAACTAATCAACTCTTTGATTTTGGTTTTGGCTTTCTCTGCAAAGGAAACTGATTTTTGGACTGGAAAGAACAGAACAATGATAATTAATAAGATGGAACCCACAATAAGAGAGGAGATATTAAAAGAATAATTTGTCACCTTTGAAGAGTTCCAGGAAAGGCAATATGGCACACTGGCAAGAGCGGTAGACATGAAATTAAGAAAGACAAATTCAAATCCCATCTCTGACACATACTAGTTGTGTGAGGATGGGACAGTCATTCAATTTCTTTGGGCCTTTGTTTCCTCATTGGTCAATACCTTGACAGATCTGTGAACTGATTGCTGTGGGCACTCCTGCAAAGGTGAAAACTGCAACCCATCCATTCTCTCATGCTGTGCAACTCTTATACAAGGCCTTTGTCAGTTCTCTATAGTGTGTCTGCCCAACATGCTGGTGACCTGTTTCTGGTTCTCTTGATGTTGAATGGAAAACAATGGAGTACTTGGGGTTTCCATCAGTCATTCATCACTTATGCAACATGACTGACCCAGTTTTAAAATACTGCTTATCTTGTGTAACTGTTGGTGGGCAATGTTAAAGACTACTCATTCTTACCATGCACCCCTCCACTGCCCTTGCAATGAACTTCCACTTAAATTCTTTGGAAACTATAGTATTCCCTTACTTGCAGCTAATTGGCCTCAATAGAAGAACCTCAATGAGAAAAAGAAGGGCCTTTGTTTCAGGGAGAAGTTTAGGGTCATTAAAAGTACTGAACAATTTACCAAAGACATTCAGTCTACTATTTTACTCTTTTTTGTTGTTGGGCCAAGTTTATTGTTCATGCTTAATGTTTGTCCAAGATATATGTACTGATGGATTCCCTCTTTGCCATCATTCTCCCAACTCCATATCATTGGCTGAGCAATGTGCCTTCTTCCTCCATTTGTTTTTCTTGTTTGAATAATTAGTCCAGACTCTTTTAAAAGATTATAGGTCTAGGGGCAGCCAGGTGGCTCAGCGAATAAGAGCACCCGCTCCAGTGTCGGGATGACCTGGATCGAATCCCGGGCTCAGATACTCAGCACCACACCCAGAAATAACTAGCCGCGTAACCTTGAGCAAGTTACTTAACCCCGGTTGCTTTATTAAAAAAAAAAAAAAAGAGAGAGATTATAGGTCTTATTTAAGAGGCTCTGCAATGTTTTTAGACTTGATGAAATCAACAACTGTGTCATTTGCAAATAGGAGCATCTTAAAGAGTTTATTTTCTATAGGGGATCCCTCTTTCAATTCCAAAGCCATGTCTCTTGATTCCAAATGCAGACCTTTTTCTACTATGGTAATGTTTCATTCTTAAAAGATGAAACTATTCGTGTCTTGACTCTTTCAGTGGGCTTCTCCTTCTCCTCTACAACTGCTTTTCCACCCTAGAGAAACTTCTCCCCAGAAATTCTTCTGTCCTGACTCATAACTCAGCTCTCTCATTGGTCAGGCGTCCTCACTATGTTCCTTCTCTCTCTCTGACTTACTCTCTAGACATGTCCACATCCCCACCAACCAGCTTCCTGCCCTAAAGAAACCTCCAGCCTAAAGCCCTATTTTCCTGATTGGTGACTCTTAGCAATTTAATTTATATGTATCTTATATTTACCTATAGTTGTACATGTAACTATTATTATTTCTTCTATTATAATGTAAACACCTTGAGGGTAATGAATAGTTTGCTTTTGTCTTTCTGTAATGTAATTGTGTGATGTAGAGTACCTAAAATGGTCTCACTCATTTGAAGAAGCTGGAGGATTTGCTTCTTGGAAAAAAAAGAAGTGGAATATGCATCAACATCCTGTGTTGGCCCCCCCGTGTGGTTTTAAGTAAGCTTTTTACACTGTCTGTGGAGTCAGAACTCCTCTGTGTCTTTAAAACTACCTGAGTATATAGCCTGAACTCTCCCTGCATTGACATTCAAGGGTAAAGGACTCTGTTACTCACAGAAGTTCATACTAAAGTGGTGAGAAGGGAGGCCAGAGGGCCATCTTCCCCCTTCTTTGGTCATATATCCCTGAGACTTTGGGTGGTCTCTGCATCAGAACCTCTAGCCATGGAAGAGTCCAGGAATCCAGGAATCCAGGGTAGATACTGGAGCCAGCCTGGAAGGGAAATCTTGAGAAGCATTCATTGTACTTGAACTTGGTAGGACTAATCCTCTGTAGAAATTAAGAGTTAAATTGTCAGCCTAATCCCTTCCCTCCCCAGAGAAGAGGTGACTAGGAAGGATTATGCCCCCAAGGTATTGAAGAAAATGTCTATATGTTAATTCTTGCTTTATCTTTGAAGTAGGTATCTCTTTATAAAAGTTAATTCAAAATTAAGTGGTTAAATTGAACTGGGGTGCTAGTCATTGAATCTCTAAAAAAGAGAGAACATAATCCGTGTGGGCTTAAGACAATGGCAGAGAAAAGAGAGGACTTTCCAATGCCTTCAGCATACTAGAGAAGGAGAAAGGGACAAAGCAGAGGTAAATGTATTGGACTTGCCCTCATTCAGTGGGTCCAAAGCAACCATGTTACTTTTGTATCTCCAGCATTTTAGCACAGATCCTGGAAAACAACAGGCACATAATAAATGCATGTTGATTGACTCTGTTCACAGTTACTATTGAATAGGAGATTTATTGCAGTTTTGATTTGAACATGTGCTTTTGACCATGCTGCTAGTCAGATCCAAGATTTCAAGGATCATTGGCAAAGCCTCACATTGACCTGATATAACTACAGTTTACTGAGTTACGTACAAAGCTCATGGACACAGCTGGAATGGGAGTATACTAGATGATGTGGATACAGACCTTTGGTCTGGTCCATCTCACTGACACATTGGCTGGATCTCCTTCTAATCTGAGGAGGCTTCATATAGAACTGTTCTAACAAAGTTAACTGTATTCAGACAAAAATACTGTCAGACACCAGGTGGCATGCAGATTCAAGGGGCTGTGCAGTTTTACACAGGGAGCTGAAATGTCTGACAAATGGACTGGTTCTGAGTAGGGCAGATAAGGTTAAATAAATCTAAAGGTTGGTAGAATTCCCTTGAAGTTAGAAGCCACATTCGTGGATATTCATCAGTCACTTTAGCTATCACCTCTCTTCCTCTAGGCAGAAGGGGTCTGGTCTAATTGGTCTCCAACAGGATATGCTGACTTATAAAAACAGCTTTAAGTACCATGTAGTGAACATTACATGAAAATAGAAAAGTCATCTGAGAGGCAGCTCCATACCCTTCTTCAAATTCATTTATGATGAATTAGAATTTGTAGACACAACATATTGTCTTATGTAGGCCATTCCTAAGATAGCAGTCATACTTTTGTCCACATAAGAAAAACTGTTTTCACAGCTTGGGTGAAAATTTAGGAATTTCTCAAGATTGTGTGAACAGAAAAATCATTGTCAGAGTAAGGGATTTTAAACATCTGTCCAAGTATTTGTGCAGAATAAAATAATTGTTTACATACAGAAATAAAGATCATTTGTGCCTTTTTCTCCCCTCAAGTTTTTTTTGGCACAATCCATTACCAAATTATCAAGTTTTGATCCTAATTTGATGAGTTACATATTGAGGGAGAAGAAGGAAGAAAGGAAGGAAAGAAAGAAGGAAAGGAGAAAGGAAGGAGGAATTTCTTTATATGGAAATGGGATTTTAATGAGTATATATGCTTAGTGTTATCACAGACAGAAAGAGCCTGAAACAATATGGAGAAATTGCAAAGCAGTCACTTTAGGCTTAATAATCCCTAATAACTCAAGGTATTAGTGGAATGGGCTGCCTCAAAAAGCTGTGAGTTCTTTCTCAGAGATTTTCAAACAGATTGTTGTATTGGGGATTCTTTTTTCTGATACAGTTTGAACCAGTTAATTGCTAAAAATCCTTTCCGACCCTAAAAATTTTGTGATTCTGTGATAGCATCTTTAATTAAGTCAATTACATGAAATGATTTAGCTCTGGTGTTTAGCTCTGAGTTCATGTTGACATTTTCCCACAAATAGCTACATGATGATAGTATTATTTCCAGAAACAGATAGATTATCTTCATCAGACTTTTTTTAGAAGCCTAAGGATGTGTCTGAATTGACAAATAACACAGAAAGGTGAGCACCATCATAGAGGTACCTAGAACTTTTTTTCCCTAGGAAAAGCATTTAGTGGCAAAAGTGCAGAACTGAGAAATGGGAGAATTGTCTTGATTCTGCCATTGTGTGACTTTGTGCACATCCTTTCCTGTCTCTGAGCCTCAGTTTCCCCTGTAAAGGAAGAGGATTAGAATATAAAATCCATCTAACTCTTCCAAGGTGTGATTCTATGATTATTTACTACTAGATGAAGTCAAGAGATGTGGAAATCTCTGTGCAAGAAAAGCTGGAGCAGCATGACTATTTTTGATCCATTTTCTTTATTGTAAGCTATTCAAAATATGATATAAGTGCTATCCGTGTACGATGTTTTGTGGTAATGGTAGCTCTGGAAATTTCATAACCATTGGAGCACTTTAAAAGGCTTTCTCCAAACCGTGTTGCCTCCTAGGGTGGTGTAGAGAGTCCCGGACTTTACATCAGAAGATCTGGGTTCAAGTGCTGATTCTATCACAATTTAGTTGTGTGACCACAGGAAAAATCAATAGCTTTTCTGAGCCTTAGCTGCCTCAGCTGTAGATCGAAATTATTTGCAGGTAAGCATATTTTTTGAGAAAAACACTGTGTAAATTGTTGTTCAGTCATGTTCAACTCTTCGTGACCCTATTTGGGGTTTTCTGGATACTGGAGTAATTTGTTATTTCCTTCTTCAGCTCATTTTACAAATGAGGAAATTGTGGCAAATAGGGTTAAGTTATTTAAAATTAAAATTAAGTCAAAATTCTCTTTCCCATTTTTTTGTTGTCTTTTTTTTTTTTTTGAGGGAGTAAGGCAGGGCAGTTGGGGTTAAGTGACTTGCTTAGGATCACATAGCTAGTAAGTGATAAGTGTCTAAGGCCAAATTTGAACTTAGGTCCTCCTGACTCCAGGGCTGGCGCTCTATTCACTGTGCCACCTAGTTGCCCTTCTCTTTCCATTTAAAGGATTTCCTCCCTTCCCTCCATCTCTCCTTTCTTCTCTTCTTTTCTTCTTTTCTCCTTCCTTCTTTCTTTCCTTTTTTGACTGGGGAATCAGCAGTTCAACAATGTTAAACCGGCAATTCAACAATTTAAAATTTAAATGTTCAATTTGAAATTGTAAATATTACTTTATAATCACCACTACAGTTATCAATTTCTTTTAGGAAGTCTTTGTTTGAATGTCTTTAACTACTCATCTGACAAAAGGAAATATTACCACAAGTCTCTGACCATAGTTCTTTTCAGCTGAAATCTTTTGTCAAGGAAATTATTGAAGGCTCGTAAGTGTTTAAGTGATATTCTTCTGCCGTCAAAAAAAAATGCTAAGGTTTTTTGGAAAGTTAACTGGAAGAACCAAACCCATATCTCTTCATTTTAAGCATATATATTTCTGATCAACTGCCCTGATCTTGCAATGTTTGATTTGAGAAGTTTGATGAAATGTTGATTGGTGGTTTCTAATACATGATTTATTCTTTCTTGAGGCTTGGATTTTTTTTCTTCATCTCTATAGTTTTGGAGTTTGATTCACCTTGGAGACTTGACTTTTAGACTTCTTGCTATCAGAACTCTGATTTTTTTCTGACTGCAGTATGTTATTAAGTCTGGGAAATTTTCTTGAATTATTTCTTCAGATCCTTTTCCTTACCATTGCCCTCTTAGAAAGGATTTGAAAGGATCATGAGAAATGAGAGTGATTTAAAAATCCCTCTAACTGTAAAGCACTATGTAAATGTAAGCTACATTTTCTTAGGAGTATAGTATAGGTATTAGGGATTATCTCATGACAATAATTATACTTTAAAATCTTTGAGAGCAGAGTCATGGCTTTTTCTTCTTGATCACCTTCAAAAGGTGTTGCATGGTGCCCAGAACAGCAGGCTCTTAATAAATGCTTGTTGACTTGTGTCTTGCATTTGGCAGGCATCCAATAAATGCGTAGATGAAATGATGCAATTATTTATTATTATTATTAATAGATGGGGTGATATAATAGATTATTCCAATATCACTGTCAGTTAAGGTTCACATTATTTCAAAACTTTGAAGAACTGTGGTCTCCTCCATCGAGGGTCCTCCCTCTACCAATATTAGTCACTACCTCTCCATGACTTTGTAAAGTTTTCAGGTATTTCTGTGGCCAGAATATTTGTCATTCTGAGGGCAACAAGCCTCTTCAAATTTATCCAGGGAGGTTCTCACATACCAAACATATACAGTTATCCCTTCCATACTGCAACTTTCCCCATCATGTTTTCAATATATCATAAGTCAGCACAAGAAATTTTGGGGGAGTTTTGTGGAAGTTGCAGATGATACATGAAAACCAACAGACAACGAAGAAAAAGTTTAGAAACTCAGAAATGCATACAACATATGAGTAGTATTGTATAATAACATATTTTATCTTTAATACCATAATAATTCAGACTTCTCTGATATGAAGGGAGAGCCAAAAAGTTTTATGTGGGTTTTCCATATTGGAGGGGGGTAGGGGACACTGACCCTAACACTGGTGATTTGGAAGGGATAACTGTAGTTCATCAACAGGCCCATACTTTTGCAGCTCAGCTGTTAACATTTAGCTTCCTTGGTATAACCTTTGAGAATGAATGAATGAAAAATAGCACCTATTATGTGCTGGGCATTGTTCTAGGCATTGGGGATACAAATACAAAAGTGAGACAGTCCCTTCACTCAAGAAACTTGGATTCTAATAGGGAGAGCTGACACAAATAACAGAGTAGCGGCCAGAGAATGGAGTTTGGGTCTGAGGGTCCCAGGGGATAGATGGTGTACAGAGCCATAGAACAGTGAATCATCATGCTCTTTTCAAAAGCAATCCTAGTATTAATTTGATTACTATTTCTAAAACAAACTGTGAAAGGAAGTGGAGGTCGTTGGGGTTGTGAGGTAATAATGCACACTACAATAATCCAGTAGATGGCTGGATAGAACGTGAAACAAAATCACAGGCCAGATGTTTATAGTGGATTGGATGAAAGGGCAGCTAGGTGGTACAGTGGAGAGAGTGCAAGGTTTAAAGACAGGAAGACTCTTCTTCCTGAGATCAAATAAATGACTAGTTGTGTGACCCTGAGCAAGCCGCTTAGCCAGTGTTCAGCTTCCTCATCTATAAAATGAGCTGGAGAAGGAAATGACAAACCACTCCATGATCTTTGCCAAAATAAGTCCAAATAGGGTCTTGAAGAGTCTCAGAGTCAGTGAACAACACTGAACAACAACAAAAGGTGAATAAGCCCTCTCTCACCAATCTTGGACTGCTCAGCCTGCTCAGGGTGAAATGCTATAGCTGAGTGGATTAACTCCCTTGGTGAACAGAGATCCTACTCTCTGGAGGTTCATTCAAGAGGGTGGTGTTCCAGATGGAGAGAAGAAAGGCAATAGCAGAAGGGCAGATGGTAAGATACCCAACGTGGAAGGATGGATGGGATATGAGAAGACAGGCTAATCTCCATGTCTCATGAAGACTTTTGGTTTAGTCCTGAGAAGCTTGATCCCAAAGGAATCTTATTTTTCTCTCTGGCTCTGTCAACACCCTAGAGTAACCCCAGAAAAATCTCTAAAACAAAACTTAGGTAGGGCTGTTGACTAAGGCCCAAATGTGGCTAAAAAGGGCATTTTCTAAAAAAATGTACTTGATGTATCCAGACTTCGGGTAAAGGACAGCTATTTATTTTCTCTACTACAGAAACTGCATAGACATACATGCACCAATACAGAAAACACAAAATATTTCAAACAGACCATTACAAACCCTGAGTAGACAGTTGTCATTCACCTTAGACTTGTACTGTCAGAGCCATTTACAAGGCTCCCATTCCTTGCTCAGCCATGTCATGGTTTTCTTTAGTCCTAAGCTTATGGACTGAAAGAGACCTCCAAATAGTTCAAGAACTACTCTTTCATTTTACAGATGAGGAAACTGAGGTATAGAGGTGGTTAGCATTTTTCATGGGTCCTTTGGAATTGTCTTGCATCACTGACTTGATTAGAATAGCTAAGTTTGACCATATTTTTTATCAGCTCATCCATGTACATGTTGTTTCCTCAGTTAAAAGAAAGCTCCCTGAGGACAGGGACTGCTTCCTTTTTTTCTTTGTACCCCCAGTGCTTCACATAGTGCTGAATACCTTGTAAGCATTACATAAATACTTGTTGATTCATTGTTTAATTAACTGATTGTATGAATGCTCACAATAGGGGAAAAAAATAGCAAATTCACCAGTTAGGAAGACATTACATTATAGATCTTGCTGCTTATCCTTTCTGTTAATTAACATGTTTTGCACTCAGCCATTAGTGCCCACAAATAAATATGTTAATGTATTTGATAATGTGAACGGCCAAAGTTTGTTTGATTTTCAAACATGTCACAGAAGGAACTCTGGCTCAGTCATTGCATTCCTCTGCTGGCAACAGTAATCAAAACATAAGGAGTTTGCAGAAGCTAAGCATTTACCCCTGACAGTAGACTATCAGCAGAACCCCAAGTCTTGCATTTACTAATCATACAGTTTAGGAGATAAAAAAAAAATAAAAGATTTCAAAGAAATGACCCTGTTCATAGCAAAAAAAAAAGTCATTGAGGAAGATAAGGAAAACTCAATGTTTTGTGAAAAGTTTAGGTCTAGGTTTGGCTTTTTCCTGCCAACAGACTGTGCTCCTAATTAGATTAGTCAGCTGGGTACTTTATATTTCTCCCTCCTTTAGTAAAGCAGCTGTACTCTAGAGGGGGGCTTAGAGATTGGCACAGACCAGAAATGCCTTCACACCCTCCAATGTTGTCTTAAAAGCTTGAGTTTGTGTCCTTGTATTTTTGTCTCTTTTCTTTTGTACCCTCCATCCCCAAATTTCTCAAGGGAACAAAGGTAGGTGTGTGCATTTCTGTGTGTGTGTGTGTGTGTGTGTGTGTGTGTGTGTGTGTGTAGTGTCGTATAGTGTATATAGAAAGCACAGACTATGAATACTTTGTGTTTTCTTTGCTGAAGATTATTTCTACATGGTACAAACCCTGCTGTCAGGCTATGTTTAAAGCTAATGAGTCCTAGATTAGCATCTCAGAAGTCAATTAACAAGACAGTTTCTTCCACTGACTTGTATTTATATATTATTAATGAACTACAAGACCTCCTTGTGTGGTAAATAGCCTAAGTTACTCAGGAGCAGAGTACAAATACATTTTTTTTGTTCTGGTTAATGGCCCTAAACATTTATCTCATAAAGAGATGACTATGAAAGCATACAAAGTGCTATATGTACCTTAGCAGAGAAATTAAACAGTGTCTGTTCTGATAAATATTGATGTTAGCTTATCTGAATTCCCCATACCTGGCAGGTTGCCAGACTCCTCCTCTCCTTTCTTTTCCCACCAGTATTAACTTGGGTGCTTCCTGTGCAAGGAAGAGATAGAGAAGCATCATTTCCTAGGGCTGGCTCCTTACTCAGTTGAGAGGCAGGATGGCATGGTGGGTACCATACCCAATTTAGGAAAAACTTGATTCAAATCTCATATCAGACATTTACTGGCAGTGGGGCCCTGAGCAAGTACCAATCAAATCTCAGTTTCTGCATCTATAAAATGGGAATAGTGCATGTAAATACCTGTCTCTTCAGGTTGTCCATGAAACTCAAGGGAGACAGTATATCTAAAGTGCTTTGTAAACTTTAGGGTGGCGTTATATAAATATCAATGACTATTATTCACTAGAATATAAGCTCCTTGAGGGCAGGGACTGTTATTTTTGTCTTTGTTATCTCCAGCACTTAACACAAGTCAAGTCTTCAAGGATTTATTTAGTGCCTTCCATTTACCAGGCACTGTGCTAAGAACTGGGGATACTAAGTAAGGCAAAAGACAGTCTTTACTCTCTAGGAACTCAGAGTCTAATGGAGACAACATGCAAACAACTATGTACAGACAAGATACAGATGGGACAAATCAGAGATAATTAGCAGAGAGAAAGCACAAGCACAAGGTGTAGCATTGGGGAACTTAAATGTTTATTGAATTTAGTTGAATGTGCTCTTTTCATATAATGGTCTATAGGTGGTGCAGTGGATAGCATGTTGGGCCTGCAGTCAGAAAGACTCATCTTCCTGAGTTCAAATCTGGCCTCAGACACTTACTAGCCATGTTACCCTGAGCAAGTCATTTTACCCTGCTTGCCTCAGTTTCCTCATCTGCAAAATGAGATAGAGAAGTAAATAGTAAGCCACTCTAGTAGCTATGCCAATAAAATCCCAAAGGGGATCATGAAGAGTCAGATGCAAATGAAAACAACTGAACATTGATAAAATTTGAGTGAAACAACAATGAATACCAAGTGCATGGAGTCAGCTGGAAAACTAACTGTATTGCTTTAGGAAAGAGGTAAATTTGTGTATCTTTTATTTTTATTAAAGACATGAAGGAACTTTCTCTCTGCCTCATTAAACTAAACAACCTTAGAGATGTTAATAGCATGATAGTATATATAGTAAACTGAAGTATTATTTTATTTTGCATAATTAATACCACAAAAAAAATAAAGATCACATATTTTTGTACCAATGTGTCAAAATGGAGAAGTGTACTGCGCCTACAAAATAAATTTTTTTTTTCCTTTTTGGAGGGGCTATTGGGATTAAGTGACTTGCCCAAGGTTGGCTAGTAAATGTTAAGTGTCTGAGGCCGAATTTGAACTCAGGTCCTCCTGACTCCAGGTCTGGTGCTCTATTTACTGCACCACCTAGCCACCCCCAAAATAAATGTTTAGTCTAAAATGTTCAAATAACTATTTTCATCCATTTCAAAGTGACAGGCTAAGTGTTAGCAGTCATAAGTTACCTTCCAAGATTTGCCATGAATAAGCTGTGTGACTTGGGGCAAATCACTTTACTTGCCTGAGTCTTGGTTTCCTCCCCTGGAAAATGAAAAATCCCTTGCACCTTTAATATACTATTACTCTATGATTTTAAGCCAAAATCCTTCCTTTCTTCCTTTTCCATGTTTTATATCATTTTTCTCTATTCCCTTTATCTTCTTTCATTTTTATTACTTCCCATGTTGATCATTTTGTTTAGAACAGTTATCACTGCCCATACAATGAGGGTATCCATCTTTCTTTCAGGGTCATAGGAAGATCCTGAAGATTACCTGGCAACATAAGGTACCAGACCAAACACTGAGGTCCTCTTGAGGTGAACTGCCAAGCATTCAAACTTTACTGTAGAGAGTGCAACTTGGGTGGCCTGACTATGGAGCCTGAATGCCAAGGCAAGTGCTCCCACGAAGGCCAGAAAGCTGTTCAAGGACACTCTCAAAGTCTCTCTGAAAAACTTTAATATTGATTGTAAGACATGGGAGACCCTGGCACAGGACTGCCCAGCATGGTGTGTACCATTAGTAAAGCAGAGTCGAAGTAGCAGAAAGGAAACATGAGATGCACAAGTCTAAAGACCGCTCTATCCCCAATGTTCTAACAGTCTATTTGTACCAGACCTGTGGTAGAGCCTTCCAAGCTTGTAGTGGACTCGTCAGTCACAGTCAAACACACTGTACCCTGACCCTAACACCGTGATCTTATTGGTCCTCTTCAAGTACAAAGGATGAACAATAGAATCCAGAAGAAAACCTTCCCCTTCTAGAAAGCAATTTGGAGTTATGAAAAGAAAATCAATAGAATGGTCCTATACCTTTTGGTCCAAAGATTCCAAGTCAAGTAAACAAGCACTTGTTAGATATCGACTATGTGTCAGTTACTGAGCTAAGGACTGAGGATACAATGAAAGACAGGGAGCTGACAGTCTAATAGGGGAGATAATATGCAAAAAAACATGCACAGACAAGATACAGATAGCTTGCTGACTAGCTAGATAGGATAGAAAAAAATGGAGATAATTTCAAAGGGAAAGTTCTAAGGTTAAGACGGACCAGGAAAGGCTTCTTGTGGAAGGCAGGACTTTAGCTGAGACTTGAAGGAAGTCAAGAGATCCAGGAGGAAGAGATGAGGGAGAGAATTCCAGGCACTGGGGACAGCCAGTGAAAATGTTTAGACTTGGAGACAGAGTGTCTTCTGTGAAGAACAGCAAGGAGACCAGTGTCTCTGGTTCTCAGAGTATGTGGAAGGTATAACAAAACTAGAAAGCTAGGAAGGGGCTAAGCTATGGAGTATTTTAAAAGTCAAACAGAAGACTCTATATTTGATCCTGGAGGTAATAGTAATTTATTGAAGAGGAGGTGACATAGTCAAACCTGTGCCTCAGGAATGTCACTTTGACAGCTGGAGAGTGTCCACAGAAGGTCATAAATGTAATGTGCCTATCATACATGTGTACTTGCTCTATAATTAATTTACTTCCTCTTATTTTAAAACTTTTCCCTTCTCATTTTTTCCATCTTCTGGCATTCACTGAGACCCGGCTCCCTCATGATCACCCTGCTTTCCCTGTCACCCTTTCTGGCACTAGCTGACCTTCCAGTGCTCATAATGTCATTGTAAAGAAAGGATATACATAAGAAAGGACAAGGCAGCCAAGGGTCCCAGCTAGTTAAGTTCACACTTTATTTGGGGAAGTTGGTAGCCTCCTGTTGTCATTATGTGGAGTCTAAAAGGACCATCTTTCTCCACCCTTTGCTGAAATCACAATTTGTCACTCAGAGGACTGCTTTGAAGAGGATACCGACCAGGAGCTGCCTCTTCTCTTCCCAAGAAGGGCACCTCACATCATCAACCCTACTGACATACATAAGGCTAGAAGTACACCCCCCCCCATCCTGAGTTTCCAGATGGTCCAAGGGGCAAGTGGACAATATCTGGGAATGTTGGAGGAGGTGGAAGAGATAGGTACCATTAGAAGAGTGTTCTCTCTCTTTCTCTCTTTCTCTCTGTCTCTCTCTCTGTCTCTCTCCCTCTCTCTGTCTCTCTCTCTCTGTCTCTCTCTCTTTGTCTCTCTCTCTGTCTCTCTCTCTCTCCCTCCCTCCCTCCTCTTCCTCCTCCTTTGTAATATTGTGCTTCAGTACCCAGTTCTTAGCTAGGTATAATATTGCATGCAGGTGGATTCAAATAGTCTAGAAATTCAGTTTTTCTGCTTTGTAGTTTATCAACAGTTTGAAGCAATATTTCACCAACCAAATATAATAGTTAAGTTCCATGTATTTTAACAGGCATATAGCTTACTAACAATAACAATAGCAGATAAACAAACCCCTACACCTTGCAGAATGTTTTTCTTAGCAAAAAATTTGAGTTTGAAATAAACTGAATACCATAATAATGACAAGATACATTAGGTGTTTCAGGGAAAAGATGACAAGAGGTAAAAATCAATAGTGATTTTGTTCCAGTAGATTAATTTCATGTTAAAAGCAGAATCATATAGGTATTTTCCTTTTCCTTTTACTTCCTGCCTGTAGGCAGGAAGGTTTGTGTCTGAGATGAGTATTTGGAGAAACAGGTAAGGGAATATGAGAGGATCAAGGACGCTTGAATATTGCCCAGAAAGATTGGAAAAGAGCTGGACTATTTATGTCTCCTGCTCAATCTATATTTATATACACCAGATACCTTCAGCCCACTAAATAAAATTCTTGAATAGCCTCACATCATCTAAAGAAGCAAGTGATGTTGAACACACACACAAACATACACACACAACTAAAATGTGAGGAATAAAGAATCGTTTAAATCATTTTTGTTGGCAATGATATTTTGCTTTGTAAAGACTTAGAATAATCAACTTACACTGGATTTTGTTGTGTCTCAAGCTGCACCATGCAATGTAAATGGGCTATTTGGAATGATTTGTACCTTTCTTGGTAGGGTTGTCTAGAGAAGAGTGTGTGAGAAACAAAATTTTGTGGATTAGAGATTTGTTTGACCCCATAAACCAGAATTTTACTGCTGTTGAGTGAGATGAGTCTGCAACTTTAAAGTGGAAATATAATTTATGTCATTTTCCAGTAAGCTTTATATTTGGAACTTTTCTTGTAGCAAAATATGAAATGGAGAAATATCCTTATGAAGAATTCTTCATCTATTACCTAAAACATCTGTGTTACAAGCTAAGGTTTGGCTGAGGCTTTACTCCATTTTTTCAAGGGCAATAATCTCAAAATTAGATAACATATGTAATATACCATATAAACTGTGAAGCGTGTATAGCACCCTCCTGGAAATGTCTCCACCCTACTGCTCAACTTAATGCTCAAAGGTTTGAAGTTGCATCCTCAGGGGTGAAACTACTACCAGGTTCAAAGGTTCTATGGGTCTATACAACTAAAACTAGACTTTATGAGCATCAGTCAGGGTGCTTTGCCTTTAATAGTTAGCCATTAGCTATAATTAGCTCAAAGCAAAAGCATTTACTAAGATGACAAAGTAAGCACAGTAGCTATAAAACATTCCTCCCATAAACCTGGAGCATATCCTCCCACATAGAGCATCAGTGGGAAAAGTGAGCACAAAGTAAGTACATTGGTAGGGAGTGACTCAAGTAGGGAATCCATGCAAGTAAAGCAGCCATTCCTCTGGTGCTGCAGGTCCCCCAGAAGACCTTTCTTGCTTTGCAGCACCCTCCTACAGTACCCTGGTGGATACAGTGCCTCTGGTGGCTGGTTCCCTGGCTCTAGCTCCTCCTCTCAGCTCCGTTCTCAACTGCCAGAGCTAGTCCTTTCTGGGATTCATGGTGGCTCTGTTCTTCACTACCAGAGTTCACACTCCCTGACTTCCCTATTCTCTGTGTCTATGCTGTCTCTAACTTTGTTTCCTGATAAATGTGGTGCTCCCAAGCTGTCCTTAGTAAAGGCAAGAAGTCATATCCCGTGAATCACAAGAGGTATGTTCATTCTTTGGCCAGCCAACAGCTAGTTGTTCTTCCACTTTTATCAGAGAAACATATTTTATAAAGGGTTGCCACGGTGTAGACACAATTTTTCACTTAGTTTAATATATTAATTTTTTGTTACCTTTGTTCTCTGCCCCATTTTGTGTGTGTGTGATTACATCAAATGAGCTAAAGAAGGGAGGGGAGGAGTGCAAATTCCTCCCCCCCCCATACATAGTATAAACTGTACTATTACAATCCTTTGTATTCCTCAAAAGGTGCTAAATAACCACTTTTTTTTGCTTGTTTTTTGGAGAAGAGAGGCAGGGCAATTGGGGTTAAGTGACCTGCCCAAAGTCACATGGCTAGCAAGTGTTAAGTGTCTGAGGCTGGATTTGAACTCAGGTCCTCCTGACTCCAGGGCAGTGCTCTATTCACTGTGCCACCTAGCCGCCCTAATAACCACTTTTTTAATTAAGTAGAGAGCATTATGTAGCAGGAGAGCTGGGCATGGAGTCAGGGGGACTCAAGTTTAAAGACCACCCCTTAATACTTACTAGCCATGTGAATACAAAAATACTCATTTAACCTTTCTGAGCCTCAATTTTTTCATCTCTAAACTAGGAATGAGCTGGGTATGGGAGTGTACATGTGTCATCCCACCTGGCAGAAAGGCTGAGGATGGTGGATCTGAGCTTGGGAGTTCTGAGCTGCAATGGACTCAAGTCAGTCAGTCATCTACACTGTCTGGTATTAATCTGTTGAGCTCCCAGAGCTACCAGGTTGCCTAACTAGGGGCAAACTGACCCAGGTCAGAAACAGGGCAATTGAAAGCTCCATGATAATAAGTAGAAAGATCTGCCTTTGAGTAGCCCCTGCACTGTCAGTTTAGAAGATATTTGGAAACCCAGTCTTAAGAGGGTTTTTTTTGTTGTTTTTTTTTAAATGGTAATCAGTCAATCAACATGAATTTGTTAAATACCTACAATGTATCTGCCTATTCTATGGTATGATAAAAACAATTTTAAAAAATCAAGGATTCCATTTTCTACCACTTTTATCCTACATTTTTTAAGCAATTGGGGTTAAGTAACTTGCTCAAGGTTACACAGCCAGGTGTTTCTGGTGGGTGCTAAGTGTCTGAGCCCGGATTTGATCCCCAGGTCATCCCAACACTGGGGCCAGTGCTCTTACTCGCTGTGCTACCTGGCCGCCCCTGTCCTACATTTTCTATAGAAATATTCCTAAGTTTTATATTTCACTGAGCTAATGGATTCATTCAGGCTTATAACTAGTTAAACATAGGACAGATTTAATAGGAATGAAGTGTGTATCATCAAATATAGAAAAAAATTGGGCACATTTGAGGACCTAGGATTTCAAAAATGAAACTGTCCCTGCCTTCAAGGAATTTATATTCTATCAGAATACTCTTTAGGGAATAATAATAGCACCTAGGCTCAGGGTTGTCATGAATCTCAAAAGAGATCCTAGGCAAAACAGAACTTTTCCAACCTTAAGGTACTATTCCCGTTTTCTCCCTCTTCTTAAACTCTGTATAACAGTTAGTCAGTCAGTGAGCTTTTTATTAAATGCCTACTGTGGGCCAGGCAATGTGCAAGTGCTAGAGATACAAAGAAAGGTAAAAGACAGTCCTTGCTCTCAAGGACTAATGGGGGAAACAATACGCATAGAACTATGTACAAACAAGCAATTTAAAAATCAGATTGGAAATAACAGAGAAAGGGCAATAAAATTAAGCATTAAGCAGGATTAGGAAAATCTTCTCTTACAAGGTGGGATTTTAGCTGAGACTTGAAGGAAAGCCAGGAGAGGGAAATGAGAAAAGAGAGCATTCCATGCATGGGAGATAAACAATAAAAAATGCCTAGAGTTGGGAGATGTAATGTCCTATGTGAGGAACAGCAAGGAAGCCAGTCACTGTATTTTCTAACTTTCAGTGTACCTGCAAGGTATGAGGCAATTGGAAAGGCGGGGAAGGGGTAGGTTATGAAGGGTTTTGAACACAAAACTTATAATTTTGTATTGAATCTGAAGATGATGGGGAGTTTACTGTGCAGGGAAGGTCAGACCCGAGCTTTAGGAAGCTCACTTTCTGAACTGAGTGGAGGATGGAATGAAGGGGGAAATACTTGAGGCAGACCCACCAGCAGGCTATAAGGTATCAGGACCTATCCCAGGGTAGTGACAGCATCAGAGGAGAGAAGGGGACATATCTGGGAGGTATTACAAAGGTAAAATTAACAGGCCTTGACAAAAGAGTGGATATAAAAGTTGAAAGAGAGAGGAGTCAAGGATGACAACTAGGTTTCAAGCCTAAGTGATTAAGTGGTACCCTCAACAGAAATAGGGAAGTTAACAAGAAGGGAAAGTTAGGGAAGGGAGGAAGATAATGAGTTCAGTTTGGGCCATATCTGAGTTTAAGATGCCTACATTCAATCTGAGATGTCCAATAGGGAGCTGGAGAGACCAGACTAGAGGTCAGCAGAGAATTTAGAGTTGGACAGGTGGACTTGACAATCATCAGTACAGAGATGGTAATTGAATCCATGGGATCTGATGAGATAGCAAGTGAAATAGTATGTAGGAAGAAGAGGGCTGAGAAGAGTCAACCTGCACCTCTAAGTTTTCGTTGTGGCTCTTCTTGTGTCTTATCAGTGACAGCTGAAGCCAGCATGTGGAGAAAAAAACACCATTACCAATTGGGTTGATGATGTGATTAAAAGTAGTAGTACATCCTTTGAAAGAGGGATAGTATAAAATACAGGATATATAAGGCTCTATTTTGCTCAACATAATAAATAAATTAGGTAGGTTTCTGAAACAACCAGTTTTATGAGACAACAACCTTTTTCCTCCCTCTAAATAAAAAGCAAAATAGTATAATATATCTGTTAATGGCATTGCTTACTTACTTCGAGCTCTATCACTTTGCCTGGATGAACTTAGGTAATTTGAGAAAAGAGATGAAGAAGCATTTTACCAGCTAAGCAGATTTCCTGGAAATACAAGGAAAATAATCAATCTACAGACAATCTTAATTATTCCAATGCTGATTGGGATAACTATAAAAAGGAACATATTCTGAAAAAGTGCAGGATTGATTTCTTAAGCCATCATTTTTTCAATGGTCCAAAAATATTATGGTCTAAACCAGGAAATGAGCCAATTGTGATAGATACATCTGAAATACTTGAGGTTTGGATCTATTGATTCAACTGCTATTAGAGGAAGCCATGAGTCTAATCATGATTTTAAGAAAGTAGTTTTTACATGTATGAATATGTAATGTCCTAGAGGTTGAATGAGAGGTCAGGCATGGACTTTTCTACAACGAACAAAGAGGGAATTTGGCAGTGATGGGTTTATTGCATCATTGCCAGTGAGCATTCCAGATAATTCAAGCCCCCAAATGCTTAAGTAATATGCATTGCTACCTGCCAAATTCTTCTTTCATCTTGTATACTGGAGATTCATAGATGTATCCTCATAATGTAAAGGAAATTAACTGGACATGGAGTGAGATCAACATCTCTCTAAGCCTTTCTCTCCTCAACTGTAAAATTAGTGGGGTGATTAGATCATCTCTAAAGTTCCTTCTAGCTCCAATTTTTCATGGTTTCTCTGAAGTTCTAAAATTAAAGAATTGTTCTTCATAGAGCACAATAGACACCAATTACATTAAAATCAAATAAGCATTCATCTTAATTTAGTTTGACATTTGAAAGGTAATGCCCATGAAATTTTCTTTTTAGAAATACAATACCATTCACCACCCCCAGAATGCCTTCACAGATTTTGATATAATGTAGTACCCTCTCTGGGACCACTTTCCCAATTATCATTTTCATTGGCAGGTGGGGACCCCAAAAGTGTTCTAGAGGTAAGAGTGATGTGTTTCTACTGTCATCACTCATGAACATCCACTGATGTATTCCTCATAACTTGTCAAATCAGTTGACTCTATTAGCTTTGTAGAGATAGATTAATTGAGAATGTACCGTTGGTATAAAATATTCCTTCCAAACTGTGGATGTACTCCTCCTTTCATATATAAGGTCTGGGGGGTGGGGAGGTGAGTGGGCTCAAATTTATGATATAATAGTAGTGAGAAAACTGTATGCAGAACACATGTGGCCAAGGAACACCTCTCACCTCCTGGCCCTGGAAGTCCTTTTTCTCTCTTTGTGGAGTTCACATGAAATTCCCAATTAGGTCAGTCAGTCAAATATTTCTTAAGTACCTACTATAACCCTAGGCTGGATAGGTCATCTTCCTGGGCCAGGCTGCTGTTGCTGGGCCAAGTCGATTTTCCAAAGAGGTCATTGGGCCTAGCCACTTCGCTGCTGCTGCTAGCTTTCTCTCTGCTTTCTGCTTGGGAGCTGAAGAAGGGAAGGATGCCAAGCTTAGCTGCTGCTGGTCATCCTGCGATCTCTCCAGACCTTACCATTCTCACATGGCTGATGATTGGACATGTCCCTCTCATAATTGCTGCTCACTTACCTCCTGACTTCTGGGTCTACCGCCAAGCAGACTGCTGGATTCTGCTACCCACTTTAGTCATGGGTGGTGGGACCTATAAACACTCTGAACTCACCATGTAGCCTGGTTACATCCATTTCAGAACATTTTTTTTACCTAAGATCAGGAAAGGATAACTATAATGGAAAGAGAAGTACCATATATGCTTCTTGACAGATGGTGGCTGGGTGTTGGAGTGCAGCTAGCCTGCCTTTACTTCCCCACACCTTAAAATAATACTCACTCAAAGCTGCTAAGGAAAGAGAATGAGAGCTGAATGGGTCACATCTCTTCTACGTACACTAAGTTCTAGCTCAGCATCTCTTGAGCCATTGGTTCTAGTTCGGAAGCTAATTAAAAGTTTTTCATCATCACATAGTACTCACTCCTGAGTCTGACTAGAAATTAGCTTCTCAAAGTTTCCAGGTGACTGGATTAGAAAAGAGCAGAAAATATCTGTGCAAGCTTCCACCTATGCTGCAATAATAAAACTCTTTAGTCCGATCCCATTTTTTTCAAGGTCCTCTATGATTTCCCTATACTAGTGAAATCACAAGTCTAATCTCTAACCCTAGCTCCAAAATAAGAAAAAAAAAAAGTGGTCACACTAAGAAGTCAAATTCTTTATGTAGGAGAAAGGATAGGTCAGTGAGTAACATTTTGTATCATGAAATATTTAACACATCAAGACTTGCTTACCAATTGTGTTTTATAAAAAGATAATATTTCTCTTCTTCCATATATAAGTATGTTTGTGTGAGTACATATTACATATATGTGTTCTAGGGTATGTCTGAGGTGTTCAGACATACACATAATTGTATGTATGCACACAGACATATATGTATATGGGTATAAGATATGTATACCCACACACATATATTTGCTATCTACTACTAAACTACTATAAAAAATGATACTCTCCAATTAACCTCAATATTTTTTCCTAATCATCAATATTAAAATTATCTAATTATATATTTTCATTGTCCTCTAGGTTTATCCTCTACATTTCTTCATGTACTATGTAAATTTTTTGTCAGTACTTTTGGGTATCTTTTGTCTTGTCTTTTAAAAAATAGCTTTTGTGTTTTCTTTCTTTTCCCCCCCAATTTTAATCTTTTTTTCCAAAATACATGTAAAAAACAATTTTTAACCTTCATTTTTTTTTACAATTTTGAGTTCCAAATTCTCTCCCATCCTCCTTTCTCTCCTCCATAATTGAGAAGGTAAGCAATTTAATAAAGATTATAAAGTCATATAAAATATATTTCCATTTTAGTCATGTTGTGAAAGAAAACACAGACCCTTCTTCCCCCCTTCCCCCCAAAAAACCCCAAGGAGAATAAAGAAAGTAAAATAACAGTATACTTCAATCTGCATTCAGATCTCATCATTTCTTTCTCTGGAGGTAGATGGCATTTTTCAACATAGGCTTTTGTGTTTTCTGAAAGCAGTTTCATCATTTTCCATTAGCTTCACAACTTTTATTCTGATGCATATATTAATTGATCATTAAAGATTATTTGTCAAATGCTTTCCTGACTTAATGCCATCTAGAAATTAAGAACAAAGACAGAAGAACTTTTATGTGTTTTTCTTAAGAAAATATAAGTTGACTATGCTTAATGAGAATATATATTCATGGTTGTCCACCTTTCAGCAATGGGGTATGAAGGTGACACTTCTAATTCTGATATGTTTATGGCTTTAAAGAGGAAACAAATGGGGAAGGGGGGAGAGGAAAAAAAGAAGCTGCTTTAGCTCAAAAACATCTTCTACAGTTTATCAGTGACAGGTTCATTAAAATCCTCTTTTAAACTGGAAATGTCCATTGACATGGGCACTTCAGGCACATTAGCATCTGATTACTCTAATCAGATTTTTTTCCCTGGATCTCACAATTTAGTTCAGAGACTGAGGAGTGGGGAGATCACCAAGTGAAGATAATACAGAGCTGAAAAGAGAAGAGAGAGATGTAGAAGTAGCAAATGAAACTGAGAAGAAATGGTCAGATATGTCGCAGAATAATCAAGGAAGAGCAGTTTCAGAGAAAACCAGGGAGAAGAGAATATCTAGGAGGAGAGAATTACTAGCATCAAGAAAGATAACACATGAGAAAAACCCATTCGATTTGGCAATCAAGAGATACATCGGTAACTTGGAAGGAACATATTTTTGTGGAGAACTTGGGTGCTGTCTTTTATTTTCAAAACAGAACCAAAATGGCATCACCATATTGGGGTCAAGGTACAGTGTGTCTGGCTATGGCTCAGAAGGCACAGGTTGGGCTCAAATAGTTCATATGACATTCAGAGTGGAAATGTTTCTAAATGTGCCCGTCTCACGTTTCTTTTGAACTACTACAATTCTGCTTTGCTCATAGAGCACAATGCCTTATTTGATGCAAAAACACCATGCCAGGTGGTCTGGTGCCAGTGAAGGGAAAGAGGAGTTTGGAAGGTGGGTGGACCACCAAATGCAAATTTTGTCCTTAGCTACCTGCACTATAAATTGCCTCTGGAGCTGCTTTTGGCATTTGACAATGCCTGATATTAATGGAAAACCTATCTCCAACACCAAAGCAAAGACAGATGGTTTTATTTGCTTTCTTTGTCTTATTTCGTATTATGGGTAGGTAGTGAAAGCCTGGTAATCTTTTCACAAAATGTTCACTCATTTAACACATAGTTGATTCTTTGGCTAAGATATATCTCATAGTACAACATATACAATTTTATTGTCTGGATCAATCTGCCATTTCAGGTTCTCCAAATACTCTTCTGGGAATTTTGGTATGGATTTTCATACCAGTTTAACCTCTTCCAATGCCCTTCAAAGAAGAACATTGTTATGAAATGATTTCATGTAACAGAGAAGTAGAGGAAATGTGCTGACATCAAAGTGAGAATTGGTTTCAAGTTGGTAGAGTGACTAAGTACTAGAATCCAGACCAATCCAATAAGCATTTATTGAGTGACTATCATGTGCAAAGCACAGAGACAACATGGTATGATGGCAGGGATGCCGAACTCAAATAGAAACAGGGCTATTAACCTTACATAAGGACCTCTGGGGGCCCATACTGACAAGCCACATATGAACACTATTTGTGTTTTATTTTATGTTTATTTATTCTGCTATTTCCCTATTACATTTTAATCTGATTCAGGCCTCACTCAGGAGTGTTGCAGACATAATGAAGTCATGGAGTTTATACCTCTGGTGAAGTGGAGAGAGAGATGACCTTAGACCCAGGGCAAATGGGTTGCAATTTCTTACTCTTCTGACACATGCTGGTTATATGACCCTGAGCAAGTCACTTAATCTCTCAAGGCATCCCAGGCAATTCTCTAAAATGATAAGATACAAAACAATTGCTGATCTGCATTAGTAGGTGAATCTTTATCACTAGAAGTTCCTTATAGCAATGAAATCAGAGATCTATTGATTTCTAGCATAGGTCTAAGTGCTGGGAACATAAAGACAGAAACAGCCCTTGGCTTCAAGGAGTTTACATTCTATTTTTTTTTGGAAGGGGTGTGTGTGTGTGGGGGGGGGGAGATTACCAACAGAATGCTGGCATCAAAACGATGAGGCTGCTTCTCCAAAATGGTCCCATACCAAACCCTACCCACATAGGATTTTCCCTTCCCAACAGTGCAGTTCTGCCTACTGTCTCTGCCTTTACTGGCCACCCTGCCCTCTTATGTGGAATGTACTCCTTTCTCACCTTCACTTCAAAGAATCCTCATTTCAAAAATGGACCAATTCCTCATGAAGCCTTTTCTAATTCCCCAACTGATAGTGCCCTAGCTTGTTTTGATTTTGATTCTATTCTATATACATTTATTCTGCATATTCATACATAAATATATATGTATGTAAAGTTGTGCTAGCAAATATTTAACAACCACTTCTCCAAAAAAAAAAAGATACTTTTAAGTGTAATCTTATTAATAACATTTTCTCCATCACATTCTTAAGGCTAGAGACAATCAGTAAAACAATGAATCGAGCCTTTTTTTGTAGAATTTGATTTCATCTGATAATGCTCACAGTGAAAATTTGACAATCAAGTCTCCCATAGGGCTTGGTTCTAGTATACTTCTGTGTACATATACATAAAAATATATTTATATACGGCCAGACATACTTTGTCTAATGAATTAAAAGAACAGGCAATTACTTTATTTTATAAAAGTCCTTGTTTTCCTAATACCTTGCACAGTGTCTGGCATATATAGTAGTTGCTTAATAAATGCTTAATGATTGATTGGATTTATCAATAGACAATTTCTAAGATTCTTTCTAGCTCTATGATTCTATGATGATGTCAAGCATCTAAAAGACTTGGGCATTACATGAAGGACTATGCAAACTTAAAAATTTGTCTTTATTCTGTTATTATTGTCATTCTACTATAAAAAGGGTACTTACTAGGTGGCTTTTCCTCCTATTCCAATCTTGCTTTGCCTATAACATTCATGCCTCTGGTTTCTAGGTGTAGTGGTGTACTTGAGAAGGTACAAACTAAAATTCTCTCTATAGCTCTTCCCTGTTTTCTTCTTTAAAAAAGCCAACAATAACTGTCTGTGGTCAAATTAATGCAGTTTATGCGATCTGCCTTTAATATTCATCCACCTCAATTCTTGAAATGGATACTCTCAGATGTAATCTATTATTCACTGAAAGGTCAATAGGCAGTCAAGCCAGTACTTCCGTCTCCCAAATACTACATGGTATTATAAAGTTTTAGAATTGGAAGAGGCCCTAGAAATACTGATATTCAATCCCAGTATTCTGCAGATTAAGACTCTAAAGTCCAGAGATGTGACCTGACTTCTCAAAGGTGATAAAACTAGTTATAGGCACACATTCACTTAACTTTATCATGCTAAGGAGACATTGATGATTAAAACTCAAACCACCTGATAATTAAAAAAAAAATTTTGGCTCAATTACCGCTTTCTCCATTAGATTTATCTCAATTGTGTTTTGCTTAAGTGATTATTCAAGTTATTTTTACATTGTCTAAATATGTACCAAGGGAGGGTAGGTGTGTGGGGGGTGCTGGAGGAAGGAGATAATTTAGGAATGGGCTAAAGACTGAAGAAATTTGCTGTGGGGAAAAGATGGTCCACCAAATGGATTATTGAAACTGTCTACTTGTAGATAATTCCAAGGTAGAATTCTTTGGTGTGGTACCCTGAAAATAGTTCATCCATTTAAAGACAGAGCCATCTATCACCTGCTATGTACAAGGCTACTGTGCTAGGCATTAAATAAATGTTGTTTGGTTAGAAAGATAAAAATAAGCTGTGACAAAAGTTCTCTAATATTCATGTCTGAATCAGAGAGGACTTAGCTTTGGATCATCCCAGGGCTCAACCAATGCCTGAACTAAACCCAGACAACCCATAATTGGGTTCATTTGGGCCTCAGATCAAATCAGAACCCTTTACCTATCAGATTGGCTTTGAAATATTCAGACTGTTGAATAAATGAGTGAGGGAACTATTGGTCTGGAGACAGACCTACAGCCAGAGAATAAAAAAGGCCCTGGAATGCCAGAACTAGACCAGAACTGACCTGTTCTTTACGACTGGGGTCACTGAAGTCTCTTGGCACTTAAAAATGTTGTTGGTGCCCATGGGATTGGAGGAGCACAGTCAAAGCATTTGTGATGTAATAAGTATGCAAGTGGAGTGGAGTGTAGAAGTGAGGATTCCAGGGCTGGGTAAGTCTATCTTTCTTGGGGTCTAGAATTACCTCTGCACTTCTGCTTTTGCCAGACTTTCCCCTTTATTTGCCATCCCTGAATACAAACCCACATTCTCTCTTTTCCCAGTATCAAAGTCTACACACCTTCAAAACTCAGATCACATCCCATCTCCTCCAAGAAGTCTTTTCTTGACACCCCTCAACTTGTCATTGGTTTTCCCACACCTTTAAAATGCTTCAGCACTTAATATCTATACCTATCATGCAGTAATTAACCATGTAATCCCCCTCTTATTATTTGTATTTTGTTGTTATTGGATTTTGGGGGAATAACTATCATTGAATTTAAATGTTTTACTGTCCTTTAGTTATCTGAAGGCTTCACATGTTGATATGGACAAATTATTAGTTTAAACACCATCCACGTTCTTTTTTTTTAAATTCAGTTTAGGAAAACAATGACTTAGGCTAAATGGGGGATTCGAGGTAAACCAAAACGAATAAATATTAAGAGAAGGAAGTTCAGTAGAGCGTAAAGAGCACTGGATTTAGCGTCAGACAATCTGCTTTTTGGCTCTTTGGCTCTACTAATTAATATTTATGTCATTTTGGGCAGCCCATTTCACTTTTCTGGGTCTTCCGATTTCTAACCTACAATTTGTAAACTGAGGTTTAGCAACTAAAAACATATATATATGGGGGGGGGGGGGACTGGCTAGGTGGCGAAGTGAATAGAGCACCAGCCTTAGAGGCAGGAGGACCTAAATTCAAATCCGGCCTCAGACACTTAACACAAAAACTAGCTGTGTGACCTTGGGCAAGTCACTTAATCCCAATTGCCTTACCTTCCCCCCTCCAAAAAGCAAAAAAAAAAAATGTGTGTGTGTGTGTGTGTGTATAATCTAGACGGTTTTGGGGGGAGGGGGGAGTGGGATCACAGATTCAGAGTTAGAAGGGACTTGTTCAAACCTCTCATTTATCTTAGAGACCTTCAAGGTCCAAGCAGCTGTCAATCCTACTGGCTGAAGTGCAGATTCCTGGGGAAGGGGATTTTGTTTTATACTTTCTTCCGTACCGAGCACCTAGCTGGGCACCCACACAAAGGATCCTAGAGATCAGTTAGAAAGTACTTTCGAGAGATAAGTTCAGCTTCTCCCGGTATATGGATAAGGAAACCGAGAGACGCAGAGGGAAGCGAATTTACCAGAGGTCAGCCTAGGCAGGTTCTAAGCAGCCCAGCTGCGACGTGGACCCAGGACGCCTGACTCCAGAATCGGAACTCTGGACAGTTCCCAGACCACCTGTTTTTTTTTTTTTTTTTTAAGTGCTTTCCAAACATGTGGTGATTTTATTTAATTTGGTCTCCGCCTTGCCCTGGGACCCTTCTCCCTCGATTTTCTTTGGGAAGTTTCTGAAAATGCAGCTATTTGCACAGAACCCTTGGGCTCTAGCCGGCCAAGAGAAGACACCCGGCTGAGTAAATACTCCAGTCTTCCCCGGAGGTGGGGGGAGGAGGAACGGTTTGTTTATATATATATATATATATTTTTTTTTTTTTTTTTAATAACTAGCTGACCCACTTCCACTAGGTTCTGCTAATTTGGCTGCTTCTCTCAAGCCCTATCCCAGAGAGGGGCCGCAAACTGGCAGCCGGTGCTCCCTCTGCGCAGAGGTGGAGTGGGAGGGAGGGAACAACTCGGGGGGAGAGGAGGGGCCGTAAGGCGAGGGGGAAGCGCGACCTCTTGGAGGTGAGGAAGGTGTCCCCCCTGCGCGCACGCGCGGAAAGGGGGCGGGTTCCTAGCGACGCCGGGGGAACTAACCCGTTCTTCGTGGCTGCCAACGCAACGTGCCGCTCATCCAATGAGCGCGGGCGGGAGGGAGGCGGCCCGTCCCGCTCCCTCCCCTCTCCGCCCTCCCTCCGCCCCCGCCACGGCCACCCCCACCACCAGCCGGCGGAGCCCTAAGGAAGACGCCGGCCGCGGCCAGGGCTCCACCACCTGGGCCGGGGCCTGAGGACGAGGCCGGGGGAATCGATCACCCCGACCGCAACCCCTGCACGCCTCCCCATGTCCACAAGATGGAGGCAGCGGGGGCGACGGCTGCGTGAAGGAGGCGGCGGTGTCCGGGTCCGGGCCGGAACAGGTGCCTCAGGGGCCGCGGGATGGAGCTGCTCGTGATCATCGCGGTGTCGGCCCTCGTCGGCTCCTTCCTCACGCTCCTCGCCCAGTTCCTGCTGCTCTATCAACGGGGTTCCGAGCAGCTGTACCGGCCGTCCATTGACGACTGGGGGGTCCACTACGTCACCCCGGTGCCGGGCCTTCTCCTCCGCGACTACCTCTATGGCGGCGGCTCGGGCCGGTCGTCGAAGCCCCCTGAGGGCAGCGGCAGCAGCGGCGGCGCCGGCGGCGGCCCCAGCCCCGAGGCCAGCCCCGGCCCCGGCCCCGATCCGAACTCGGTGGTGCCGCGCTCGGTCGAGACCTGCTACTTCCTCAACGCGATCATCCTGTTCCTGTTCCGGGAGCTGCGGGACACGGCGGTGGCCCGGCGCTGGATCACCAAGAAGATCAGGGTGGAGTTCGAGGAGCTGCTGCAGAGCAAGACGGCCGGTAGGCTGCTGGAGGGCCTGGGCCTGCGGGAAGTGTCCCTGGGCCACGCCATGCCCTACATCAAGACGGTCCGCCTCCTGCAGCCGGTGGTGCCCTCGTTCGCGAGTGACATCGAGTTGGTGGACGGCGCGGACGAACTCCCGGCCGCCAGCCCCGAGGAGCTCATCTTCGAGCTGGACGTGGAGTACAGCGGCGGCTTCCACCTGGCCATCGACGTGGACCTGGTCTTCGGCAAGTCCGCCTACCTGTTCGTCAAGTTGTCCCACATGACGGGGAGGCTGCGGCTCGTCTTCACCCGCTTGCCCTTCACCCACTGGGCCTTCTCGTTCGTGGAGGAGCCGGTGATGGACCTAGAGGTGCGCTCCCAGTTCGAGGGACACCCCATGCCGCAGCTCACCTCCATCATAGTCAACCAGCTCAAGAAGGTCCTCCGGCGCAAGCACACCCTGCCCAACTACAAGATCAGGTGAGGACGGGGTGGGCGGCGGGCCGGGGAGGCTGGCGCCTTGCCCGAGGGTACTGGCCACGAGGGGAGTGGGCGTGCGGTCAGCTTGAGGGGCTTTGCCCGGCCACAGCCCGCTTGTTGACTCAAGTTCGGGTAGGTCAGGAGCGCCCATTGCAGCCCTAGACGTTCCCCGTGGCGTGGGGGTGTTGCTGTGGGCACGCGCAGACCTTCCAGCTGTTATTGACCAGTTGTCCCCGTGCCGCAGGAGTTGGCTCTGGGTCTGCCCAGCAACTATTTCTGGATGTGGTCGCTGCATTGAGGACGGCAGCATAAGCGGCTTGTGCATCACCTCATTTTGGCCACTGTGGGAAACTGCACTGGGACGAGATTTCAGGTGTGAAGGACATGCCTAGGCATAGGGTGACCGACTTGCACCTAAGTGCATTTTGTAACTGCGTTTGAAACCAGCTTTTCTTCCACTTGTGGAAAGCAGTGTAGATAGTTAGCAGTTAAGGATGCAATTTCCTTACCCGCCCCCAGCCAAATGAATAAGAACGTTTGTAATCATCTTAAATATGTGGGCCATCATCCTTAGCTCCTCAAGAGTCATCTCTGTCGCTGCAGTATATAATATACAAAAATATGTACTGGGGCCAGCCTACAGATAACCTTACCTTTGTATAGCGACTTCAACTTTTACAAGTTCATTTCTAACTTGTCTCATATGTGCAGAATGATCTCTTTGATTTCATTTTGTGGCATTTTCTTTTAATAAACTTGGAGGGAAAACATGTATGGAGATTAAATGCATATTCCATATATTTACTCTGGGAAGATTACTTTTATTGGGTAGTATTTGGAGAGGCTTTTGATTTCATGTTAATCATTTTTTTTAAAGTCATTTCAAAGTTTATGTTTTCAATCCCCAACCCTTGAGCTTTGTATATAATTTTTTAAAACTACAGTATAGAATAAAATAATGTGAAAATAACATGCATATAGGATCTTCTGCTAATATTAAATTTTTTTTCATTTCTTGAACACTAATTGCCATCAGATTGAAAACATGAATTATGACAGATAACAGGTGGAATATAGTTTAGGCTTAAAGATTTATGGAGAATTGACTAATTATGTTGTATTCTGTATTAGCAGAATTATATCATACTGCACCCCGGAAGTAGAATAAATTAAAATAGTTGATTCCCCAGAGGGGCCCTTTTCAGTTCTTATGTACTTCTATGGATCTAATTCTTTAAAACTTTTTTTCTTTACTGTTTTATGCTTTAATTGTGTATGTTACCAATCAGTTCTTTTGTTTAATCATTAAGTTCTTTATCATGGAAAGTTGTAGCTCCTGAGTGAGTTTGAGCAGGATTATGACAATCCAAAAGCAATAAAGTTTAGTAGACTTGACCCTAGATTTGTAATCAGCATCAGAGACATAGATTGGGTAGGTACCTCTGGGGTCATCTAGTACAAATTCTCCCTCCCCTTCCCCATTTACAATTGAGTAAACTGAGGCCCAGGGAAGTTAATTGGTCCTCCAAGACCTGGTTTTAATATCTGGACTGCTCCCTACTACCTACCTGCAATCTTACACTTGCCCTGAGCCTTAGTTTTATCATCTCTAAAATGAAATAGCTAGATTAACTTTTGAGTTCCTTCCACCTCTCAAACCAGTGCTATCCTAAGGAGCTACTTTTACTTTTGTCTTTCTTTTCAGGATAGAAGTAGGCAAACTTTAACTTCAGGTAAATAAAGATTGCTTCACTAGACCATTGGATTTTTACTATTTGCAAAATGGTATGTGGCAGAGATTAAATCCCACAAACCTGCTATATTCTAAGGCTGGCTTTTAGATAGGTCTCAAAGAAATTACAAAATTGTGACTGGAAAAAGTAGACAGTATAAAGTAGGCACTATTTAAAGATTTCCTTCAATTCAGTGAACTTGTTTTAAACAAGAAGCATGCCATTTAAAATAGGGCAAAATTGCTTGAATACTTTTAATAGTGTCTTTAAACAGCATCAATTTAAACTAGCTAGGTACTTGGAGTTCTAAGACTTAACTAAAATATGGTGCCTAAATCACATGATAATAAGTGCTTTATAATTTAAAAGGAAACTCAGTTAAGTGCACAAATATTTGTTTTTAGGCGATAACAAATTAAATTTTCATTGAATATATAGTGGGTGTTAACCCAAAATTTAAGGAAACTGGAATAGGTACTAATAGGAAGCTTGTTTCTCTTAAATACTATTTTATTATTTGGTTGCTGCCATAGTAATCCTTATGGTTTAAACATTGGACAGCTGCAGTTTCTAAATAGGTCTTGCTAATTCATCCATTTAGCTATCTAATCTACTTAATACAGTAAGTAAAGGAGTTTGGACGTCAGGGGAGTCATTGAAGAGTTTTGAACAGGGGGAGGGAAGTGATCAGGACTGTTGATGACGAACGTCTGATTTAGTAGTGGTACTTGTCAGAAAGTTCTTGTAAGTCTGGGAGGTCTTGTGAGGGTTTGAACAACGGTGGAAGTGGAAATGGAAAAGAGATTTGAAAGATATTACAGGTAGAATTTTTTTTGGAGAGGGAAAGGCTGGGCAGTTGGGGTTAAGTGACTTGCCCAAGATCACACTAGTAAGTGTTAAGTGTCTGAGGCCAAATTTGAACTCAGGTCCTCCTGACTCCAGGGCTGCTGCTCTACTCATTGTACCACCCTAGCTGCCCCTGCTGGTAGAATTTACAGGCATTTTCCCTCAAACTCTTTTGCTTTAATACAATAATAATAACTTAAACTTCCTTAGTGTCATAAAATTTACAGCTTGCTTTTCTTACAGCAACTGTGTTGAGAGGTAGGTAATAGAAGTCCTTAATTTGTAAATGAAGGCTCAGTTAGATGATCTCTTCAGTTTCCTCATAGCTTTAGATGTTTGGTATTATTCCCATTTTACAGATGAGCCTAGTAAAGTACGGGAAGTTAAGCAACCTTGTCTAGGATCACAAGTTCATTGCAGACTGGAGAGAGTTTGGTACTGCAGTGGATAGAACATTGGGCCTGCACAGAGTCAGGGAGACAGGAACTAAAATCTGGCCTCAGACATTTGTTTAGTAGTTGTATGACACCTGGCAAGTCATTTAACCTCTGTTTGCATTAGTTTCCTCATCTGTAAAATGGGGATAATAACAGTATCTACCTCCCAGAGTTGTGAAGAATCAAATGAAATAATAGTTGTAAAGCACCTGGCACATAGTATATTAGTACTTACCCTTCCCATCTCCCCCCAGTAACAGAGCTAGAATTTGAGCTCTGGTCTTTTAACTGCAGGAGCAATGGATATGTTCTTTTGTACTGTATTACTTCTTTTTAACTCAATGAATTGTTATGTACTTGTGAGAATTTTTCAGATGTTAATTGTGATGGGAAAAACTTTGTAGTTCCCCACAAAAGGACAATATAATAGTGAGTTGAATTAATTTAGTTCCTCCTCATCATGTATATATTCTTTGTCTCTCTCCCTCTCCCTCTTTCTCTTCCTCCCTTTCTTTTTCCTTTCACCCTCCTCCCCCATTTACATACTCATTTATTTACATAAGCATTCATGAAGAGGCAATGTGACATAGAGGACAGAGGTTCAGATTTCACAACCAACACTTAATAGATATGTGACTATAGACACAGTGCAGTAATATCTGTATTGCTTACTTCACTGGGTTGTTGTAAAGAAAGTGCTTTCATCAGTCAATCAGTAAACATTTATTATGTTTGTATTTATTATGTTTATATGTGCTGGGCACATACAAAAAGAAGCAGAACACAGTCCTTGCCTTCAAGGAGCTTACTGTATACAGAGTAGTCTGTATACAAGAAAAATAGAAATAATTAACAGAAGAAAGACACTGGAATTGAGAGGGGTTAGGGAAGACTTCCTGTAGAATGTGGGAATTTAGTTGGAACTTAAAAGGAAGCCAGGGAAGTAAGCAGACAGATGAGTAGGGAGAGTATTCCAGACTTGGGGGATAGCCAGAAAGAATTCCCAAAGCCAAGAGATGTTCATGAAACAGCCAGGATGCCAGTGTCATTAGATCAAAGAATATGTGTCAGAGAGTAAGGTATAAGAAGATGAAAAGGTGAGGGGGGGAGGGGGGCTTTTGGAAGCTCTAGAAAGGCACTGGAGCTGATTGAATAGGGGATAACATGATTGCACCTGAGCTTTCAGGAAATCACTTTAGTGGAGAGTGGGTTGGAGTAAGAAGAGACTTGAGGCAGGCAGACCCTTCAGCAGGCTATTGCAGTAATGCAGGTATGAGGTGATGAAGGCTCACACTGGAGTGGTGGCAGTGTCAGAAGAGAGAATGGGGCTGTATTCAGGAGATGTTGCAAACGTGAAAGGGACAGACCTTGGCAACAAATTGGATATGAGTGATGAGAAATTATGAGGGGGTCTGAGGGAGAATGGTGTTGCCTTCTACAGTAATAGGGTAGGTAGGAGGCAGGGAAAGGAGGGTTTAGGGGAAAGATAAAGAATTCAGTTTTGGACATGATGAATTTGAGATGTCTACTGAACATCTAGTTGGAGATCTCTGAAAGGCCTAGTTTTGAGAAGGTTGGAGCCTCAGTAGGAGAGTTTGAGGCAGGATTGATTTGAGTTTCATCAGCATAAAGATGGTAATTAAATCCAAGGTAACTGATGAGATCACCAACAGCTCTAGTATAAAGGGAAAGACAACAGGACCCAAGACAGCACCCTGAGGAACACCTACTGTTTTACCAGATTTACAGCCTAGATAAATATTTCAGAGAGACCTAAATTAGGCTTAAAGAGGAAAGCTTCTTGCACAGAGGATGTCCTCCTCTTTTTTTCCCCACTACAGAAGGAGGTAGCTTTTGAGTGTATCATCAGGTAGTATTTTGAAAGGTTAGAATACCATGGGAGGACATTCTGGGCAGAGGGAAAAGCATAAGCAAAAGTACTTAGGTTGGAATGTGAGGGGCTTTGGGCAAATGGGGCCATGTAGCAAAGGACCTCAAAAGTGAAGTTTGAGAGTTTGGATTTCAGGTAGGCTGTGAGCAGCTGTGGAAGATTTTTGAGCAGGGAAGTAAATAGTAGAAGTCTGTTTTAGGAAGGGTAATCTGGCATTAGGATTTAGATTGTATTGGAGGACCAAAATGATCTGTAATTTCATTCACTGAAGTTTTTGGTTTAACTCTTAGAAACTTCCGGAGGCATTCCCCTCCTCCCCCCAACAGATCAAAGATAAGATATAAATCATATAATTTACTTTCAGGCTACTTTCCTCCTCTTTTCTCCATATGTAATATTTTTTTTAAGTATGTACATATCTTTGCTTAGGTTGGAATATACTAAAAATAATTACTTCAACTTCTTAGTAATCAAGGTAGTGTGATAGCCTTCTTTCCCTCCTATCTAACCTCTCCCCTCCACACATGCACAATTGATACCTAAAGACAAACCAACCCCATTATAAACATATAGTCAATCAAGACAAATCTCTACTTTGGCCATGTCCAAAAAAATTTGACTCATTCTGCACCCCGAGTCCTTCACCTCTCTATAAAGAGTTGGATAGCATGTTTCGTTATCCTCTGGAATCATGTTGGGGTTTTTTTTGTCAAACTGACAAGAGTTTCTAATTCTTTCAAAGTTATTTGCCTTTACCATATTGCTGTCATTATATAAATTGCTCTCCTAGTTCTGTTCACTCGGCATCAGATCATAGAAGTCTTCCCAAGTTTCTCCGAAATCATCTCTTTCATCATTTCTTACAACACAATAATATTCCATCACATTTATCTGCCATAATTTATCCACTCCCTATTTTTACTACTCCTCAGATTCTCATTCTTTGTCACCTCAAACACATCTATAAATATTTTTGTATATCCTTAGACTTTGTTTTGTCTAAACCTGACCTCTCCCTTAATCTACCTTTCCTCTAATTCCTCTTTCTCCCCTTTCCCTGTTGAATGATGTATTTGTGTACCCAAGTCTTTGTGTATGTGTATGTATTCCATTCTTTCCTTTAAGCAGTTGATTTGAGAGTGAAGTTGAAGTGTCAGCTGCTCCCCCCACCTCGTTTGTATAGATATCTACTTGTACACCCTAATTATATGAAATAATTTTCCCTAATCTTCTCCCTGTCCCTGAAGTCCTCCCCTCCCCACCTTAATCTTTTCTCCTTTCTTTGCATTCTTAAGATCATCAGGACATAACAGAGCCAGTCCTTGGTAGTAGACAGACCTTTATCTAATTAGCATCCTTCTCTGGCACTTGATAATAATAGGACTCAGGGGGTCATGTGTATTATGTACATTTTTCCTCATGTATTATATCTAGTTTTGCTGGGTAAGTTATTCTTGGCTATAAGCCTCTATACCCTTTGCCTTCTGTAATACTGCATTTCAAGCTCTTTACTCTTTTATAGTGGTGGCTCCTAAATTATATGTGTTCCTGACTGTAGATCTTTTGTACTTGAATTCTTTTTTTTTTTCTGGATTCTTGCAGTATTTTTTCCTTGACCTGGAAGCTCTGGGTTTGGGCTGTAATATTTTTAGGAGCTTTAATATGTGGATTTCTCCCAGAGGGTAAACAGAAATTTCTTTTTCCACTTTGTTCTCAGAAATCTGGATAGTTCTTTCAATATCTAGAAATATGATGTCTAGAGTTTTTTTGGTCATGATGTTCTGATAGTCTAGTGATTCTTAATTTTTTTCTCCTTGATCTGTTCCCAAGTTATTTGCTTTTGTTCTTTGATTCCTGAAACTTTCTAATATTTTTTCAGTCTTTTGATTTAGTTTTGAGATTACTTGTCATCTCATGTAGTCATTGGCTTTTATTTGTTCCATTCTAATTTTCAGGGAGTGTATTGCTTGGGCAAGCTTTTTTATTTCTTGTTCCAAATTGTTAATTTCTTTTCCAGTTTTTCCCTCAAGTGTTCTCATTTCATTTGCAAAAGACACTTTAACCCTTTTTTCTTTTTAATTCTTGCTTTATCTCTTATAAAATTTCCAACTGAATGTGTGCTCAAGCTTTATTTTCCTCTGAGGCATTGCTTATAGGTGTTTGGTTATGTTCTCTTCCTCTGCATTTGTGTCTTAAGCATCGGTGGGATTCTTTTTTTATTTGCCCACTCTTCTACCTTACTTCCTGACTTCAGATTTGATATTGGACCTAGGATCTCTTATACTTCTAGAGGGAGGGTCTAGGCCAGTCCTGTTTCTGTTGTAGTTTTTATTCCATCATGGAACACTCTTGGGATACCTTTGCTTAGTTGAGTTTCATACCAAGCTATCTCCATGCAGTGGAATCTCTTCTCTCCACTGTTTCTCAAAGTCCTTCCTTTTCCCCGGAAGATTTTATAAAGAAGTTCATATTCTAAATTGTGATGTTTTTGACTGCTGTATCTATTCACTTTGCAAATAGATCAAGAGTATGCTGAAAGAGGTAGTGTTCGTACTCTTAATCTTATGACAGTTGATTTATATTGATTAAATTTTTATATGAAATTGTTGTAATATTGATGTCCTTTTCTCTATCCATTTTCCATGTTTGGTATCAATAACTTGTTTTAACAGGTCATATTGGAATTTTAAATGTCTTTTTCTCTCTCTTCTAGCTTTGTATTGATTTTGGTCTTTGCTTCATTAGTCAATAAATATTTATTAAGTAACTACCATGTGCCAGGTATTGTGCTAAGCACTAGGGATACAGAGGAAGGGAAAAGATAGTCCTAGTTCTCCAGGAGCTCATAGTCTAATAAAGAAAACAACAAGGAGATGACTGTGTACAAACAAGCTATGAAGAGGATAAATAGGAAATAATCAACAAAGGGAAGGGACCAGAATTAAGGGTGATTGGGAAAGACTTCCTGCAGTAAGTGGGATTTTAGCTGAGACTTGAAGGAAGCCAGGAGGTAGAGATGAGAAGAGAGAGTTCCAGGCATGGTGGGCAGCCAGTGAAATCCCTAGAGTCAGGACATAGGATGTCTTGTGTGAAGAATAGCAAAGAGGCTAGTGTCATTGGATCACAGAATATGTGTTGGGAAGATTAAGGTATAAGGAAACTAGAAAGGTGGGAAGGGGCCAGGTTGTGAAGGACTTCAAAAACCAAACAGGATTTTATATTGAATCTTATAGGTGATAGGGAGCCACTGGAATTTTATTGAATTAGGGAGTTGATATGGTCAGACTTACACTTCAGGAAGATCACTTTGACACCTACATGATGGACTGGAGTGGGGTGGGGGTGAACTGGGGTCGGTTAGTCTCCCCACTTCTGTGCAGGGAGACCAACCAGCAGGCAGAAGCAGTAGTATAGGCATGAGGACCTGCACTGGCACGGTGGCAGTGTGAAAGGGGACGAGGGGGTATATACAAAAGATTTTATGAAGGGAGAAATGACAGCACTTGACTATTGATTGACTATGGGTGGGGGAGGTAAGAGTGAGAAAGCAAGGATAAGTTGAAAAGCTTAGGTAACTGGGAAGATGATGAACCCTTGACAGTAATAGAAAAGTTAGGAAGTAAGGAGGTTTGAGAGGAATGATTTGTCCAGTTTTGGACATTGTGAATTTAAGATGTTTTAAGGCTATTCATTTAGAGATATTTAATGGGTAATTGGAGATGGGAAACTGGAAGTTGAGAGAGTTACAAGTGGATAAGGAGATCTGAGAGCCATGAGTATAGAGGTGATAATTGGATCCATGGAATCTGATGAGATCACCAAGTAAAATAATTTAGAGGGAGAAAAGGAAAGGGCATAGGACTGAGTCCTGAAGCACACCCATGGTTAGTAGGCATGACTTAAATGAACAAAGGAGTCTGAAAAGAAATTGTAAGATAGGTAGAAAGAGAACCAGAAGAATGTAGTTTCCTGAAAAGCCAGAGAGAAGAGAGTGTCAAGGTGAGGGTGATTGACTGTGTCAACGTCTTCAGAGGATAAAGATTGGGGAAAAGGGCTTGTGGAATTGTTGATTAAGGGATCCAGCAGACTGACAAGGAGGGATCCTGACACAGTGGTCAAGAACTGATCCTTACCATAATCATTTCAGGGTGTGGAGTCTTTCCTGGCCTGACCAGACCTTTCCTTTTAGAAATTGTTAGACCTTTGATGGTTTTTAAGAGATTTCAGTGCAGGACACTTTTAAAATTGATAGCTAAAGAAAGACTTGATAAAATGCTTCATTTGGCATTATGTAAATTACACTAAACCATTATCCCAGTATTCTTTTATAATACAGTGCTTTAAGAGGAAAGAGGGATGGTGGCATTAGGAAACTTTCATACTATGTAAAGTACTAAATTGAACATATGACTTACTGATTGCTTTGCTTCTCTGTTTTGGTAATGGGAGGTTTGTTTCATTGTCAGTGTTCCAGGATCAAGATTGTATATTGCATTTTACTCAGAATTCAGCTTTCTTTTATTCCTAATTTACATTGTTGTCAGAATTGTGTTTATTGTTCTGGTTCGTATTTCACTTTTATGAATTCATACAAATAGACACATGGTATAATACTACTTTATTACATTCCCCATTTCAAAAGTCATTCATTTCCTTTCCGGTTCTTTACTATTATAAAAAGTGCTGATATGATTCTTTTGGAATGGTCTGCCTTTCAGAGTTACCTTCTTTGTGCTTTGTATTTTTGTTTTATGTAAACCTGTTATTTATATTGTCTCCCCTGTTATAATATCCTTGAGGTCACTATGGCCTCAGCATTTAGCACAGGGCCTGGTAGATAGTAGATGTTGAATCTGCTGATTGATTAACACTGGAAACTTTTTTTTTGTCTTTAATTTCCTTGGGTTATATATCCAGTAATGTGATCTCTGAGTCGAAGAGTATGAACATCCTAATCCCATTTCTTGTGTAATTCCAGTTATTTTTCAGAATGGTTTAATCAGTTCATAGATCCACCAACAGTATATCTGTACCTGTCTCTTAAGCCCCTCCAACACTGACTATTTCCATGACTCCTCAGAACTGTTTTAATTCACTTTTCCCTTAGTGATTTGAAATAAGTTTTCATATGGTTGTTAATCCCATTTCTTTTTGAAAAATATTTGTGTACTTTACCACTTACCTATTGGAAAATAGCTTCAGTCTTAAATATTTTGCTTATGAGACTTTTATCTGTAATATTTGGTACAGAATTATTTTTCTTTCTTGATTTTCTTTCATCTGCATTGATTTTGCAAAAACTTTTTAGTAGTAGGTAATCGACACAATCTGTTTTTCCTCTCTTATAATCATTTCTTTCTGGAAAGATAACTCGTTTGTTTAAGAATTCTTCCCCCAAACATAGGTACTTCCTTCTATTCTCCTGTATTTTTTTTAATATGACCTTTTTAAAAAAAATAGGTAAGGTATCCATTTAGAACTTGTAGTGTTGTTGTAAGATGCTAGTTTGAAGTTAATTTTTGCTAACCTGCTTTCTAGTTTTTTCCAGCAGTTCTTGTCAAAAAGGGAAATCCTTCCTTCAAATAATATTGGGTTGGGTTGGATTTATCAAATAATGGACTAATGTTTTTAGTTGTTTTGGTTCTTGATTATCTAGTCTGTTCTATTGATCTACTCTTCTATTTTTTAAGCTAGTAGTAAACAGTTTTGATGATTACTACTCTGTAATATAGTTTGAGGTCTGACAGTATTCTGGCCCCTTAATTCCTTTTTTTTTTTTTCCCTTTTATTTCTCTTGCACTTCTAGACTTTTTGCTCTCTCTAACTGACTTTGTTCTGACTAGCCCTATTGAAATATCCTTTTGATGGTTTGATTGATAGAGAACAAAATTTGGAAATTAATTGAGCACTCTGTCTAGTTATTTGTCATCACCTCAGTACAGGAAATTTTGTGGTTTTATTTTTGTGTAAATCCTACATTTATCTTGATAATTTCCCAGATATTTTATGAATTTGTAATCATTTTGAATATAATTTCTCTTGTTACCATTTCCTCCTAGAATGAGATTTTTTATGTACAAATGTAAAAAGTGATTTATGTATTTATTCTGAATCTTCCTCCTATATTAAAACAGTTAATCATCTTAAAATTTTTTTTTAAAGTAATCGGGGTTAAGTAACTTGCTCAAGATTACACAGCCAGGTGTTTCTGGGTGGGTAATAAGTGTCTGAGCCCAGACTTACTTGCTGTGCCACCTCGCCGCCCCAATTTCTTAATTTTTTAAAAAGTAAACTATCATTTAGATAGAAATAGTTTTGTATCTTCTTTATTTAAGCCTGTACTTTTAATTTCACATTCTTGTTTTAGGACTGGCTAACTATAGTTAGTATTTATAGTCCATGTCAAATATCAGAATGGGGGCAACCTAGATTTAGTCTTGTTTTTCTTGAGAAATATTCTAGTGTTTGTCCATTGCAAATAAATTAATTCCTTGGAAATATGTTTCTGGGAGTGGCTAGGTGGCACAGTGAATAGAGCACTGGCCCTGGAGCCAGGAGGACCTGAGTTCAAAGCGGGCCTCAGACACTTGACACACTAGCTATGTGACCTTGGGCATGTCACTTAATCCCAATTGCCCTCCCCTCCAAAAAAAAATGTTTCTGGTCATATTAAAGACTTTGCCATATCTGTGCTTTTTAGGGTTTCTAACATTTGTAGATATTAGATCTATTTTGTCAAAGGGTTCTTCTTCATATGCTGCTATAAATAACTTGTCCTTCATGAAGTTTTGTCTTTTACATATTATTACTTCCATTTATTCATGATCACCAAAAATATATCCTGTAATTTTTCTAGAAATAGAAGTAAAATTCATTGGTTTATAGTTTGTTTATATCTAGTCCCTGCTCCCCCATTTTCCCTTTGGTAAATATCAGAATACTTGTCCTTCTTTATTTTCAGTTTCCTAAAATCTTTCAAAGATTACTTTAACTGCAATAAAAAAATGTTCGTTTGACTAGAACTCATTGATTGCATTTAGCTATTGAATTTAATGTTTCCTCACTTATCTTGGATTTCTACTTCCTGTGAAACATTTTTCCAGGCATTCTCCTTAGAACAAAAAACAAAAGCAAAGTAAGTTTTAAGTATTTCAGCTTTCTCACCATGATCCAATTGTCATCATCTCATTTCCTCTTGTTGTAATCCTATTGCTTTTTAAAAAAATGTTTTATTGTGCTCAGCTTTTAGGGTTTCCTCAGCCTAAGCTCTAAGCCTTCAGCTTTTCTGACAGTGTTCTTAAAGGATATCTCTACAATTTAGTATTTATCCTCAGTCACTTGCCCTTGTGTATGGACGTCTCTCCCTGTCTTTTTATTTCTAGTTGGTCAGTGAGTTTCATGTGTAACCATATCAGTTTCTTTATATAGTCCCTCTTCTCTTTGGAATGATTTCTTCTTCTATTTTCAGAATTTCATTTCTGAGATTGTTGTAACTACCATTTTGTGAACAAGCCCTCTTGTTCCCAGTCTTGGGTAAGTGCCTAGGAGACCTGCCCAAACCTGCCACCTGGAACCCATAACTCCCTCCCTCCTCCCCATTCCCAGTTACATGGGGACTTTCAGTTGGGTAACAAATGGGTCGTTAGGCAACAAACTGATAGCTACCTTTTGGCTTCTGTATTTTCCCCGTTTGCTCAAGTTGTGGTTTACCCTAGGTAACAGTTATGTTATAGTTTTTGTCTATATAAGCCCTGAGTGTGTATATGTCTCGCTGCTTGATTTGGGTATCTGACCCTTAGCAGTTGTTGGCTCATTCATTAAACTCCACTTAAAATGATTAATGGTCTCACTTACTGATTTTTTGTTACAACAAGATCTCCCACCCTTTGTGAATAACTTTCTTCATAAAACATTAAGCTTTTGGATTCTACCATGTTTCCCTGATAATAAGACACTGTCTTATTAATTTTTTTGGACAGAAAAACACCAGAGGGCTTATTTTCAGGGGAGGGCTTATTTTCATGAACATTGACAGCAATTTTAATAAACAGGTAAATGTGAACAAAAAAATGTACCTTTATTCAATAAGCAAATCACTGGGGAAGAACAGGATGACGCGCTCACTGCTGCAGCTCTGATTGGATGCAGCTCAGAGCACGGCGTGCATTTCATGGCGGGGGGAGGAGGGGGGGACGGTGCATACAGAGGGTACCGTAATGTAGCGTGTAGCGCAGGGGATCACCTTCACTACTGTAGCAATCTCAATAGGGCTTATTTTCGGGGGAGGGCTTCTTTTAGAGGAATCTTACACAGTAAGGGGAGGGCTTATTTTCGGGATAGGTCTTATTATCGGGGAAACACGGTACCTATCCTTTCTCCAAACCCTATGAAATCTGCCCTTTTTAAATCTATATTGTGTTAAATTTAATGCTGTACCCAGCTTTCCGTTCTTCTCCATCATGAATTCTATCACTGTTGGAGTTTCCCCTGTGCTTCCTGTTATTCCTACTTAGTTCTTCCTCACTGACCAGAATCAGTTCTGAATAGTAACCTCATTAATATAACTTTTGAAGAATGAAGTTCTTACTTGGGCAAGTCACAAATTTGTCAGATTCTCTGCTGTTGGCAGAGAGACTACTCCAGCATGTGTTTAGAAGGTTGACATCTATTACTATAATAACATACTTTTGTTTTAGGTTTGTGATTTGTTTTTTGATCCATATCTGATTGTTCCTTTTCTCTATATGATCTTTCTTTTTTTGCTTTTTAGAGGGGGAAGGTAGGGCAATTGGGGTTAAGTGACTTGCCCAAGGTCACATGGCTAGGTTTGTGTGTGTGTGTGTGTGTGTGCGCGTGTTCAGTGTCTAAGGCCGTATTTGAACTCAGGCCCTTCTGACTCCAGGGCCGGCACTCTATTCACTGCATCACCTAGCCACCCCGCTATATGATCTTTAATACAACCTGAGACAACATTGCTTCCAATGTTGGTCCCAGTAGTCTCCATGTGTGTCGCCCCCTCAGGTTCCTAGATTTCCTTAAACAGTTTTGTCTTTTTCATATACGATATTACTCTGCCACTCATTTTTTTCATTTAAATAAATGTGCCCTTCTATTACTGTATAATAGTCATGAGACTAGTCATGACTTCCATCCCACCAAGTCACAACAGTACCTATGAGGCCAAATTTGCCTAGTTTTCTTGGTTTATTATCTGTCCTTTGGATGTTTTTGTAGAGGCCTATAATATGATAGAGTCTATTGCTAGTTTTCTTTGATATCATCTCCCATGAATCACTGGTCTGTTTTTTGTTGTGCCTGCTACTTTTTGACGTTAGACTTGGCAAATCTATATAGGTACCTTTCTTTCTTTTTTAAGTGTAAAGCCTTTTTCCTCAATTTTAAAGTTTATTTAAATTTATGATATAACTTTGTTTTACATTCTTGGTTTCTTTTGGTTTTTTTGGCAGATTGCTCCTCTTTCAGTGATGCATTTTATCCTTTTCTGTTACTTTTCAATAATACTTACCTTTCCAGAGTATCATTTTACATTTCTACAATGTATAATAAATTATGTTCTATTCTTGTTTGTGCAGACTTGAATTTCTTATTTTAAGATGTTTTCATTTGCATTAAAATTATGGAATCTAAATGTTTGTAAACAGAATATAACATATTTATACAATTTTACACAATAGATTTGTATTGTAGGTTAAGAGAAACAGTTGCTAAGGGAAGGGGATAAAGATTGTTGTAAAAATGAATTGTATTTTCCCAAAAGATCTGTGTTATATTTTTATTTCTTACTTGGCACCAGAGAAATCATAACTGACTAAAATGTCATAAAATAATTTAAAATAATACAATACTATTCAAAACCGTCTCAAATAATAATAGCTTGCATTTCTAAAAGTAGTTTTTATTGATTGTTGGTTTCACATTGTCTTAATTTCTTCTTGGTAGCCTTCTTCTTACTTCTTATGAGAGAACTATCCCGAAAAATTTTTTTAATGAAGAATAGGAGGAAAAAAAATAAAACTAAAAGATACATTTCTCCCTCATCCCCATATGACATCATATATAGGGTTTCATACTCATGGGCTTCATATTCATGGGCTTCTGCACATGATTTGGGGTGGGAGTCTTAAGGTCTCTTTTTTGGAGCCAAGCTCAGTTTTTCTCAGTTTTCAGCATTCATTTTCAATTTTGTGGTTCTTTACATTTTGTCATAGTTGATGTGTGTCCTGTTTTCCTCACCCTGTATCCTTTGCTTTGTTTAAGTCTTTCCATTCTTCTCTATCTTCATCATGTTTGTCACTTATTACAATACGGTAATATTCCATTTATATACCAAAATTTATTTAGCCATTGCTCAGTTGATGGACCTTTACTTTGTTTCCAGTTCTTTACTACTGTACAAAGTGCTACTATAATTATTTTGGTATATATTGGTTTTTACTTTTTGTTAGTGACCTTCTTGAGGTATAGCAATGGAATCTCTATGTCAAAGGGAATGGACATTTTAGTCACTTTATTTGCATAATTTAAAATTGTTTTCCAGAAGACTTGTGCCTACTTACAGATTCACCAACAATGCATTAATGAGCCTGTATTTCCACATTCCTTCCAACACTGACTATTTCTGTCCTTTGGCATCTTTGCCAGTTTGTGCTTGATATGAGATAAAGACTCAGGATGGTTTAGATTTGCATTTCTCTTATTATTAATGATTTGTAGCATTTCCTTGTGTGATTATTAGTTTGCAGTTATTCCTTTGACAGTTGTTCATGTCCTCTGACCACTTGTCTATTTGGGAATCATTTTTTTTTCATGTGTTTCTATTGTTTATGTATCTTGGAATCCAAACCCTTATTGGTAATATTTGATAAAAAGATCTAGTTGACCATTTCCCTTCTTATCACAGATATGTTCATTTTGTTTGAACAAAAGCCTTTCAATCTGATGTCATCAAAATTATCTTTTTTTTTTTTCAAAAATTGCCTGTATGCCTTATTCGGTTAAGAATTCATCTCCTCCCCATTGTAGCATTGAGAGATAAATAATATTTTTCTTCTACTTTTTTAATGGTATGAAATCTTTAATATTCAGGTCATATCTCTTTTTGAATTTGAGGAATATGATATAGGTTATTGATTTAAGCCAAATTTCTGCCAATATCTAACATATATGTAGTGCTTTGTGGCATAAATATAGTAAATATAATATATAATAAATATACCTCCTTGTATCAAAAAGTATACACAATAGAAAAAGTAACTACTGTGTTATAAACTTGACTAAAATTAGTACAGTACAATCATTAACTAGATATTCACCAGTAATTTTTTCTATGTTCTTAAAATTTATTAGGATTTTTATTGGTAGGGTTGGATAATTTTAGTGACCCAATTTTTTAGGAAAATATTTTAATAGATTTTTTCACCAATGTAGGTGCATCATTTAGTTTATTAATAAATGCTTGTTGTATTATACCAAATTAATCAACAGAGAGGAAAACCAACCAACTCTTAACTAGGGCGTGGTGTCTGGTGTTCTTAAAGTGCTGAAATTAGAGGGCAGGCACTATGACAATATTTGCATTCCTTCAGCAGTACAGAAATAGTTAAAGTTAGCACTGAATAGCAAGATTGATTTTTTTTTTTTAAATAGCAAGCATTTAGATGACTTCTGCTTTCTCCCTTTGGCTACTGTCCTCCAAGTTAGGCCTTCTGGCGCACCTTGCTATGTTCCAAGGTCTCTGTTTCCCACAAGCCCCTTTAGCTGTTTGTCTTAATTTTAGGGTCATCTTCATGTTACTTATCCTGGTCATGTTTTGTGACATTTACCCCAGGTTTGAAATATCCTCGTTGTGGTACCAAACGTAAGTTTGATTTAAATGCTACTACTGTCAGCTTTAAAAAAGAGAAGAGAGATGAAGTGGCTAGGTGGGGCAGTGAGTAAAGCGCCGACCGGAGTTAGGAGGACCCAAGTTCGGTTCTGGCCTCAGACACTGTGATAGTAATGGAATATAAAGATCCCCCTGTATTGGCTTGGTTTTCAAATTGATTGTGTTAAAACCCAGAGCTTGTTAATCCCACCTGTGGGATGCACTTGTTGACTTGAAAAGAGAGTCCTGAATTGGGAGGAGCTGGTGTCCTAGATTTGGAGAGACACAAGAGAGAGGCAGAAAGAACTTTTTGGAAGCAGCACCCTGGTGGAGGCAGAGAGAGACTGAGAGGATTGTGGAGGGCCACTTTGAATCGCCCTGGACTTTTGAGACCTGCCCCCGGAGCTGCCAAGGACTGAGGAGACATGGCTGTTTTGCTGGTACTTTGTCTGTTTTGATGTTGTTTTGCCAGACTTGTCCACTGGTGAAAGACAGTCCTGTTGAAGAAGTCCTGGAACCTGGCTGTTGGCTAAGAGCTCCTGAGACTGTCCTGCAGACAGAGAGTGAATACTGTCCACTGGTGAAG
>NW_027186296.1:94060110-94196109 GCF_028583685.1 Petaurus breviceps papuanus | reverse complement strand
AATACTGTCCACTGGTGAAGGACAGTGCTGTTGTTGCAGGGGTCTGGAAACCTTTCTGTTGGTTCAGAAGCCCTGAAGAAGGATTTTCTTGTTGTATGTTTACAGAAATCCTGGGAGAGGGTTTTGGTAATGTTTTCAGGGGTTCTAGGACTGTTCTGCAGACAGGATGAATTAATGAAGAGACTGGCAATGTATCTTGTGGCCTTGCTAAGCCTTGTCTCCCCAGGAACTAAGATTGCTGAGAACTTGCCTTGTGTCAAGATGAAGAAAAGACCTCCATTTGGGTATTAAGTGCTGTGCTTAAACTTGATGTAACTCTGGGGTAGATTCAGTTGTGATCCAGGGGTGGGGAACTTTTGACCTTTTTGTGTTCTATGGTTGAACAAATGAATGTACTTTGCTTATGATTGGAAACTAATCTCCATTTGAGAAGAGGGGTTTTGTGGTGGACTAAATGAAGGTACAGCCTAGGGGTGGAGTAGTATTTAGAACAGGGACTTTGTAATTGATTGAATGAATGTAAGGTCCTGGGGTGGGGTAGTACTTGGAGATTATTTAATCACCCTTAGTAAATGCTGTATTTTGAACGTTGTCATGTTTTGACCTTCTCTGTTCTTGGTTTGTCACTGAATAAAATGGAGAGCACCTATGCTGGTATTCTGAACCTTGGGAAGTTACCTCTGCTTGGCATTACATTACAGACACTTAGCACCCACACAAAAAAACTTGCCATGTAAACTTGGGCAAGTTACTTAACCCCAATTGCCCTCCAAAAAAGCAAAAAAAAAAAAAAAGAGAGAGAGAGAGAAACTGAGTGACTTTTCTTTCAAGACATAGAATAAGGATGGAGGTGTAAGCACCATTATTAGACAAGGACAGAATCAGGGTCATTTTCAGTAAAGTGGTAAATAACTTAGTACCAGCTAATAGTTGATAGGGAGCCTTCAATTACTTTCTATTGAATGGGAGAGGGGAAGTGCAGAGAAGAGACATTTGATGAGTTCTTTCTTTCTCTATGAATCTCCATTGATTTTATAGATGACTGGCAGTAAGTCTATAGCAGAGAACTGCCCCCACTAGCCCATGTCTCCTGTTTCTAGGTGTTTTCTTCATTGGTCAGCAGGTAGGGTCTTTGCCCCAGCTTGCTAATACCAAAGGTTAGGTCCCCTGTAGGCGGTTCTTACCTTATGCAACAGGGTTTCTGATCACTTTCCTTGGGGGGCTGGGGGGGGGGAAGGGCAGGTCACAGAAAGTGAGTAATGTGTAATAAAGCTGGAAGGGTAAGTTGGGGCTTTTAAATGTGACAAGCTGAGGAGTTTATATTTGATCTTACAGACAATAGGCAGTAATTACAGGTAGAGTGGGAGAGAGTAATAGTGAGAGCTGGGCTGTAAGAACATCACTTTGACAGATCCTTGGAGAATAGATTGGAGATAAGAAAGATTTGAGGAAGGGAGATCAGTGAGGAGACTACAGTTACCCCTTCTACATTGTGACTTTCCCTATCACGGTTTTGATATATCACTGTTTGGGTTGGCATAAGAAATTAAATGGGCATTTAGGGGGAGTTTTGCAGAAGCTGCAGATGATAATAGGGAAAAGTTTGGGAACTTAGAAATGCATAAAATATGTGTATACTGTTATATGAAAGCAGCATATTTAGCCTTCATTTAGCTTTATTTTGACTTATTCTCTGGTACCAAGAGAGGACCAAAAGATTTATGCATATTTTCAAGATCGTGGGAGTGCTGCACCCCTAATCCCTTCAGTGTGGAAGGAATAACTATTGCAGTAGTTGAGAGGAAGTATGAGGGCTTTAACTAGGATAGTGGCTGTGTGTGAAGAAAAAGGAGTGGAGAAATCGTGGAGGTAAAAGTGGTATTATTGGGTACATGGAATGAGGAGTCAAGGATGATGGCAAAGATGCAGACCTGGACAGCCAGAGAGAGGGGTCGTTTGGGGGAGGGGGGGTTAGTGAAGGTTCTCTTGTAGACTGTTGATTTTGAAATGACCATGGGACATCCAGTTTGCATGTCCAATAGATGTTGGAGATGTGGCACTAGCACTTAGAACAATGACTGGAAATAAATGAGGGAGTCATGTTCATAGAGATGAAAATTGAACCCATGGGAACTGATGAGGTCACTAATAGAATATAGAGAGGGAAGAGAAGGGATTCTAGGATCGAGCCTCGTGTTAAGGGGCATGATACATATAGCAGGTGAACCAGCAAAGGAAACTAAGGAAAGGAGATTTTCCTGGAGACATCTTTTGCTCCTTTTCTTTAAAGTTCTTCATTTTTAGTCTGTTGTGGCCTGTTTAAAGCCACCATGCTTCTTCATTTCTTTCTGTGTGATGGCCAGTTCAATTCAGTTCTTTAGAGATTATCATGTTCTCTATCTTCCAGATACATAGTAGTCGAATCTGGTACTACAACTACAGCAAATGACTAGTATTTATATAATGCTTTAATGTTTACAAAACACTTTGTTTTTGTGAAAGAAGGATTCTAGTCTAAAGAAATATGTCTTGTGTTTTTTCCATTAGCACATGAAAGCTTATGCTTAGGAGTAATCTCCTTTATTGTAAGGGGAATGGAATTAATAATGTGGGTGGAGTATTTAAATACTTAGTGGTTTATATATATACTTTGATGAAAAAAGATCTAGGAAAGGTTCCACTTCTCAGAGTAATTAATTAGCTCTTGCTAGTCTATATTACTTTTGCTTCTAAGTGCTTTGAAGCAAAATGTTCCCTAGTACTAACTAGCTACCCTTTAAGTATACTTAGGGAGTTAGTAAAGTCAGTGCTATAAAACAGGGAGATGTTCTAGAAATATGGTTTCAAAAAACCCACATCAAAACCATGAAATAAGATGTTTCTCCAATGACAGATTTAAGTGCTAAATCTTAAAGTAGTGCTAACAAAGAGTTTCTTTTCTTTTATTTAGTAGCTAACTAAAAGAATCATTTTTTTTTTTAATGTATGTTGTATATGTTTTACTGTTGGTTGGTTTTTTCAGGTACTTGCATCCCAAGAACGCACTATCTAGTAAATAATGAACTTCTATTTATGTACAAAGTTTCTATCTTTTGCATCCAGCATTGTTTTAATGTTTCCTAGGTAGTGCTAGCAGCTGTTGTTGAGAATGATGTGGGTATTGATGAACAGATAAATTTAATTAAAAAAATTTTTTCTTCAAGGTTTATTTGATATAAGAGCAATTCTGTTGTAGTCAACTTCATTTGCATGAGTAAGGTAGTGGAGTAGCAATAAAAAGTTAAATGAGCTCACCTTCCTGCCCTCAATTCCTCCAAACAGATCTAAAAATAAGTAAACTGAATCTTCTTGATGGGAAAGTCCAAGAAAAAAAATCACAGTGAGTCATTTTTGCAGACAAGGTTAGCATTGGGAGACAGAGATTGGTGAATACTAGAGATGCCCCTTGTCAAAGTATTTTGGGTATGAAACACTCCGGCTCAGGGAAAAGACTATGCACCAGGACCTCATGCAGGGTTTAATAACAGGTGCCAGCTTGCAGCTTTGTCACTCACTACTTAGCTTTTGGTAGTTCTGGGGCTAACTAACGAGAGGACCTGAACCCAGTGGTGGCATTCTGTGGGCAAAAGTGGTTACAAGACTCCGGGTGATCTAACTGCAGAGGAGAAGGAATTCAGAAGTAAGCAGCAATTATGGAGCTCGGATCACAAGAAGAAACATGGATCTTACTTTCTACTTCTAGCTGGAAATAATAAAGAGGAATAAACAGAGTAGGAATCCCAGACCAAGAGAAAACCCTGGTTCTATCACTCTGTACTAGAAAACATTCCAGCTGACTGAGCAACAGTCTACTATTGTTAAGATCCAAATCCAGACCCGGAAATTGGAGAGCTCAGGCCAGGGGTCAGCCATCAGACTTTGCCCTGGATCAGACCTCACTGGGAGCACTGAAAGCTTGAAGATCCCCAGCCTGAGCTGTTCCTGGGAACCTAGAACAATATGACACTCAAATACCCAAAGAAAACACCAACAGGATCAACCCAGATCATCCTTCCAGAAGTGCCCAGTGCCGAACCCCAACATCATGTCTGAAGTGAGGAAGTAGGCTAAAAGAAGGGAGTAAATAAAAAAAAAAAGAATCCCACCACTAAAAGCTCTTTTGATGACATTCAAGACACAAACTTAGAAGGTACAGAATTACTACCAAACTTTTACAAGCAAAACCTCAAAAGGAAAAATGGCTGGCTACAAATTCATCTGTAATTCCTGGAAAGATGAAATAAGAGTTCTAAAACAAAAGAGTTTAAAAATGGTTTTGTCAGTGAAATAAGAGCACTAGATGAAAAAAATAGAACAAAAGAGAATTATGGAAGAAAGAATTAACAATTGTCTCCCTGAAAATTAGCATAAACTAAGTAGAAGCCAGTGACTCAGGGAACCTAGGTTGCATGGTGAATAGAGCACTGGACCTGGAGTTTGGAGGACCTGACTCTTAATACTTACTAGGCGTGTGACCTTGGGCAAGTCACTTAACCCCAATTGCCCTGCCTTCCCCCCTCCAAAAAGCAAAAAAAGAGAAGTCAGTAACTCCATGAGATAACAAGAAATATTAAATCAAAATCAAAAGACCTAACAAAATGGAAGAAAATGTCATATGTCAAATAGGAAAAACAGTCGACCTGGAAAACAAATTGAGGAGAAAAAATTTAAGTCATTGGACTTATTGAAAATCATTATGACCCTTCCCTCCTCCCCAAAAAGCCTAAATATCATATTTCAGGAAATCTTAATATTGCCCAGATCTCTTAGAACGAGAGGACAAAGTAGACATAGGAAGAATTCTGCAATTACCTCCACAAATAAAAATTCCTAGGAACATTATAGTCCAAATCTAAATCCAAAGAAAAAAGTACTGCAAACATCTAGAAATAAGTCAAGTACTAAAGAGCCACAGTCAGGATCACATACAATTTAAGAGCCATCGCTGTACTATAAAGGAGCAGAGAGCTTGGAATACACTATAGAATGACTTGTCTAGCACAACTGAGCATAAGGAAGAAACATGAGGAAGAATGGAAATTTAATGAAACAGAGGACTTCTATGCATACCTGATTTGTGGCCCAGAACTATATAGCAACTTAGAAATTCAAACAGGAGTTAGAGAAAAATTAAACAGTGAAGATGATCAATGGTCATTGGATCAAAAAGGATAAACCGCTTATATTCTAATATAGGGAAGAGGATATACCAATCACTTCTGAGTCATATTAAGTCCTGTCTTTTACCAAGGAGTGTTTCTGTTATATCCTGATGATCTTAAGAATGGAATGAAAAGAGAAATGAAGAAAAACACAGTTGAGCCAGTGAGGGAGGTAAAAGATTAGGGAAAATTATCTTGCATAATCAGGGTACTCAAGGAGAAGTTTTATAGGGACAAGGAAGAAGTAGGAAAGGAAAAGTTCACTCTCATCTAAACTGGTGAAAGGAGGGAATAATACACAAATAGTTGGGTACAGAAATACATTTCATTCAAAAGGAAAGTAGGAAAAAGGAGAAGGGATTAAGGGAGGGTAAATTGGGGGTGAGGGGGGAATCAGTCCTGAGCAAAACAAAGTCTAAGAATGTACATTAATTTTTATAGCAGCTGTTTTTGGGTTGGTAAAGAATGGGAATCTGAGTCAATGTCCATAAATTGGGGAATGACTAAATAAGTTATGTTATATAAATGTGATAGAATACTATTGTGAAATAAGAGATGATGAAGGGAGTAGTTTCAGAGAAACCTGGGAAGACTAATAGGAACTGATGCAGAGTAACATAAACTGAACCAGGAGAGCAGTTTATATGACAATGATAGGGTAAAAGCAAACAACTTTGAAAGACTTAGGAATTCTGATCATCATGATGACCAGCCATGATTCCAGAGGGCTAATGATTAAATATGCTATCCACCTCCTGATAGAGAGGTGAAAGACTCAGTGCAGAGACATTTATATGAGTGTATGTTTACACATATACGTATGTAAACCCACCCGCACATGGCCACATGCCAGGGCTTTGTTTTTCTTTTCTTTTAAGTGGGAGAAGACTTGGGGTAAGAGAAAGATAGGGTAGATTTTTGTTGATTGGAAAAATAATACTTAATTTAAAAAATTTGCCAATAATCTGAGATATATTAAAGCAAACATATTAATTATACTTTTGGGATACTCTTTTCTCTGGAAGCAGAATCTCGTCTAATGCCATGGACCATGGTATTGAAAGACAGGACATCTCTGTTCCATTCCTAACTTTACTGTTCATTTCCTTTCTATGACATTGTATAAGTCATTCATTCCTTCTAAGGTTCAATTTTTCCATCTCATCCCGTGTGTGTGTGTGTGTGCGTACGTGCATATGTTTCTGTTTCTTTTCACCCAATGGTATCAACAATAACGGATCATTAAATTTTCAATGAGCATTTACACCTCATGAAATTGCCAAACACTGCAAACCAGACATTAACTTTATGTTTTGTTAATTATCTAGAGTTAAGATAATGGTAGAAAATGTTAATAATGAAGGTTAAAATTAAAAGTGTATTTGTGTACCCTTAAATATTGACCACCTCACCCTGATCAAGGAAGAGACATTGTACAGTAAAGACATAACTAACTATATATAATGAAGCTTCTGTATCTTCTCTGATATAAATGACTTATCTCAAAAGTTTTCCTGATCATGCTTTTTCTGGTATGGAGAGAAAAGCTATTTTGTCTTAAAAGACTAGGTAACAGATTTAAAAAATAATAATAATATGTTATTTTTTCCAAGTTACATGTAAAACCAATTTTAAACATTTTTTAAAATTTGAATTTTAGTTTCAAATTCTATCCCTACCTCCATCCTTTCCCTGAGATGGTAAGCAGTCTAATATATATATATAATGTGTATATATATATTATAATACATATGCAATCACATAAAGCATATTTGCGTATTATTCATTTTGTGGAAGAAAGCTCAAAAAAATAAAAGAAAGTGAAAAATAGTATGCTTTGGTCTATATTCAGATTCAGTAGCGTTTTTCATCATGAGTTCTTTGGGATTGTCTTAGATTATTGTATTGCTGAGAATAACTAAATCATTCACAGTTGTTCATACAATATTGCTGTTAGTATGTACAGTATCCTCCTGGTTCTGCTCACTTCACTTTGCATCAGTTCCCATTCTTTGGGATGGGTAAATTAACCTATTCAATTCTACCTTCACAACTAAATATAGGAGGCCATTATAGTTTCATATGACTTTTCCCAAATTTGGTTAAGTGTGAAGAAGACTTTTAGTTAAACAAGTCAGCTTTAATATTGGATCTATACAGGCCCAATTAAAACCTTGTGGCATTGTTTGTACCCAATATTGTTTGACTCAGTAGATAGAAGTCTGCTGTTTATGTGATTGTTGGGAGAGCTGAGGAATGAGTTTGGGTTATGGCCATCTTTTTAGCAACTGTGCTCTGGTTTTTTACCATGGAGTAGTGACTGAGAGTGGGGATTTGAGGAATTAAATTAAACATGTAGAAGGTTCAAAAAGGGGACCTTCATATTGTAATTGTGATGAATCTAGAGATATATGAGAAGCTTATTGGACACAGAGAAAATTCTTTTTGTTCTATCAATAGCATTTCTTATTTGATCACTTAGCTCAGTGCATACAGGGTATCAGCTGTCATTAACTCACCTTGGAGTCAGATGATATTAAGTATTACATTATGAAATTCTTGACTCTTGTCATCTTCTTCAGTGTGACTGAAATTACTTAGAGAAATTATGAGACATTTGGGAATTTGGTTTTCATTTGTCCAATTCTTATTAGTCTTTGCGGTTTTTGCTTATAGGACAGCACCACATTATGAGCTTCAGTGAGAGTGACCCAGTTGAAATCTAATTTAGATTACAGCAGAGGTTAAGTTTATGGACAGAGGGGGAAGAAAGCACTTCAATTCTATTAGCTCTGCTGGTATATTGAGAAGTCTTTTTTTCCCTCTGTGGAATTCAGAGGGCAGAATCTTTCTCTTAGAAGTGGATTTCATCAGCCACAATAAGGAAATTCATAAACAGAACTATCTATGCTTTTCTTTAAGCTTTTAGAATATGTGATTTTGGAATGATTAGTCCCACATTAATTATGTAATAATAGTGATGATGATGATGATGATGATGATAATGGTGACAATTGCAACTTTAAAGTTTGCAAAATGCTTTATATACCTTTTAATTTGGTCTTTGGAATTACTAGGTAAGTACTCTATGGCTGTTATTACTCCCATTTTTCAGATGAGGAGACTGAGGTTAAGTGGCTTGCCAAGGGTCACGTTGTTTAGCAAGTCTTTCTCTGCCTCTCAATCTATCTGTAACGCCATATAGCAGCTAGCAAAGAAGTGTTCCTCTTATCATTGACGTTTTTGTTTTCTTGTCCTTAGAAGTTGATTTTGTCACAAAGGACACAATTAAAAAAAATCTCCTAGTAAGTACTTATTATTAGATACTTTTTATTATTTATATAATTATATAGATATAATTATAATTAGATAGTTATATACATAGGTATATAATAAACATATATAGATATATAATAAACATATATATTATATAGATATATAATAAACATATAAATAAATAATTATATAGATAATAATTATAATTAGATAGAATCCAGCTTTGAGCAACCATGATTCCTGTTCTGGAAGAGGGATTTAGAGGGTTGGAAGGAGGAAGAATAGTCAGGACTCTTGTTTTCTTATCAACACTTAAAACCACATGTAACATGTGAGAAAAGCTAGAATGTCTGAAAAATCATACATTACACAACTGCTAGTTATGGCTGGCTTACATCCTGGTAGGATAGAATCATTGATACCTCGTTGGTGTCTACAGAAGACCAAAGGTTTTTTGCAAAAGCTGAGGAGTGGGAAAAACATCAAGGAAAACAAAGGACAAGGAAAAAGGAAACTGAAGAAGGTGGCTGATGATCTATTAAAACAGTGACAGGGCAGTAAACTGCAGATTTCCGACAGAAAAACAGGAACCCAAGAATAAGAGATAGATGGAAAGTGATCCAGTGATCTTATTTTGGAGGATTAATAGCCCCCTCAATATAGTGTGGTATATATAATATGTAATGATTTTGAATATTTTATAGACACCATAATAATTTTGAAGATGTAAGACACTTCTATTGCTTATATATGGGAATAGTTGAAGACTCTAGTTGTTGCTGATTCTTGAGTAAACAAGAAGTTAAATTATGTGCAGCGTTATTTAAGAAAGTTGGGAAGTATGTAGTATGACAGATTTCTACCAATTGATTAAAATTAGTAACAAGACTGGTGCTGTCAAAAAAGCTTTTGTGAGATAAAGAATTTAGTATTATATGGAGTCCCGCTCCTCCCACAGATATTGCCATGCAGGGAGTTTACTGGGGAGTGCAATGTGGGCAAATAAGCACACCCTGATGGGCTGGACCTCCTAACTCCAGGACGTTAAAGAGAGTGGCAGCATGGCTCGAACTCGAAGATTCATGAGCTCGTCACTGAGACCTAACTACTGTACATGCCTAATAACCTTCATGCATATTAACTTACACACACAAGCATAGATTATCCCTCCATTTTCGGAACATAGGACCTATTTTCAGGAGGAGGCACATGTTAAGGAGAAATGTGTGGTGGATGGGCTTAGAAAGATTGTAACCTTGAGACCAATCCCAGCTCTGAAGGGAGGGTACAGGAATGATTAACCTAATTTAAAAGCTCAGTTTGGCTTCTGTAAGGTGTGACCATACACCCACTTGCAAGAATTGTAATAAAGCTTTCCTTGTCTCACTCTGGTTTAAGTTTCGTTTCATAAGGGAGAATGGCACTCCACATGGTATGCTAATAGTGAGCTGCAGCAGCACACTCAGGCTAACCCCCTAAACCTACTAGGGAGTAACTGAACCCGATTTCTTATACTTTGTTCTGAAAAATGACTAGCTCCTTGTGGGTTCTTGATAACCTTGATTACACTGTAGGTTCCCAAAACATACATTAGTTCAAGTATCATGGGGAGTGTACTAGATTTGGAATTGAGATTCTGGGACTGGAAAGTTGTCTCTAACACAAAATTATAGCATCTCAGAGTTGGAAGGAATCTTAACAACCAGCTAGTTCAACCTTTATCCATCTTTGAAGCCTGTCTGTTTAGAATTGGTGTTCTCTCATTGATACTGTATGACTAGAATAATGGAACAACATGACATTTGAAGAATCACATAGGTATTCCAGGGGACATGGTAAGATTTGCAATAGGCTGCAGCAGTTAACTGATGACAGCCACAAACACCTTAAGAGATATAATTTTGTAGATGGGTCTCTTATATAAGAACAAAGTAGTATAGAATAATAGCTAAATGTGCTAGTATCCACAAAACATTAACAGAGCCAGAGAAAGATCTCCAACATACTTGGTTGATCCTATATGGTAGATTTAAGAAAGAGCAGGGATAAATATTACATAGGATGAGAAGGCATGGATGGGTTACTATCTGCATTGGTACTGATAGTATCCATGCTGATAACATCACAAGTTTTGGGCCGTTTCACTCTAGCCTCATTTAAGACGGGAAATTGTTAAGTACAATTCTTTAGTGATCCCTAGATGTGATGCATTCTATTAAGACAAAAAGCAACCTAGTTTTTTTTTTTCCCAGATAATTTTTATTAATATCTTTTATTTTTATATTGCATAAGTTTTCTGCTGCATCCTTTCCCTCCTTAAGAATATAACAAAGAATTATTCAAAAAGAAAATAGGGGGGAAAAGGAAGAAGAGAAAAAAAAGCAAAATCAGTCAATACATTTTTTTTAAATGAACCATATACAGTGTTTCTGATCCTGGGTCCACCTCCCTAATTCTGGAAATGAATACAGGGGAAGAGGTTTTCTTATAGCACTTTGGTGCCAACTTTGTTTATTATGATTTTGCAACTTTCATTTTCAAGTTGTTGTTGTTGTGTCTTTGTTTACATTGTTGTAGTCATATGTATTGTTTGCTTGGCTCTGCTCATTTCACTTTACAGTAGTTCCTATGAAGATCAGGTCCTCACAACACCTTGTTAGAAATGAGAGTTTGTTCTTTGCAAAAAAATTTATATACTATTTTAATCAGCAAAAATTTGCCATATCACTCGTTTACTCCAAATCCTGTCCGTCCCCCCACCCCCTTTGAAAACAAAAGACAAACAAAACCCCTGTGCATTACAGTGTATAATACACACACGTGTAAATATATACACACATACATATATAAGTGTATGTCTCATTCTGTACTGAGTCTTTCAACTTTTAAGAGGTAGGTAGCATGGTTGGTAATTAGACTTAATCAGAGTTCCTAAGTCTTTTAGAGTTGTTTGTCTTTACCCTTTTGTTGTCATTGCATAAATTTCTCTCTTGATTTTATTCGAATTATTCTCCATCAGTTCATATAAGTTTTCCCAGGTTTTTCTGAAACTGGTCTTGGGGTTTGAGCCTCATAGCTGTTGCTAGCTTCTGAACCTGCTTCTCTCTTGGTAATAGAGTCCAGGGCCTGTGCCTGGGTGGAGGTGGAGGAAGAGTAGTGTAACTCTCCACCTTGATTATTCTGGATCTATGCCTAGGAACTGGATAGTCAAAAGAAAAAACTTCTCCTTGGTACTTTTCCCCATCGTAGTGCTTCAGTATTGATGCTGGGACCTTGACTTGCTTTGGTGCACAGCCTAATCCTGGACTGGAATGCTCCACCAGTAGTTCTTACTAACCCAACTCAGTCTCCAGTGTCCACATTGTCCCTCTTGTCTCCTTGTGCCAACCTAAGCTGGAAAAATAATTCATGACTTTTTCTCGGAATTCCCTAATCAGGATTATGTGCGTTTTCTAGGTGTGTTTGGAGGAAAGTTTTTTTTTTTTTGGGGGGGGGGAGAGACTTGCAGTACAGTGTCCTGCTATTTAGCCATCTTTCTGACATCCTAGTAGGAAATTGTTTATTAGGTTGGGGCTAGGGGAAGGAAAAAGGGAAGAAAAGAAATAAAGTAAATAAAGTGATTATCAGTTAAAGTTTGAAAAACAGGCAGACAAATATAAAGTCAGTGAAGAGAAAAGAAGTTCTAAATGGTGTATAAGAAATTAGAAACACAGAATCTTCATGCATAAGATGGAAAGACACCTTGGAGAAAAATCTAATCCAGTTGCACCTGTGAATTTGTTTGCCTGGGACACAGAAGAAAGATAAGTCCATGTGAGATGCCTCCATTAAGTTTTTCTTTTTCTTTTCATCTTTAGAGGAGAAATGTGGGTATTAGTGGAACTTGGTTCTATGTGAAGGAACATGGAGTCTATTAAGTAATGCTTATCCTAAAGAAACACATTACCCTTTTTTTATTCCTATGTGAAGAGGCTTTACTGTGCCTTGGAATTTTATAGAAAAGTTGGTGACATTTTAGAAGATTGCTTTATATTAGGAAGAATTTTGCCAAACATACTAAGATTTTATCAATCTATCAATAACGATTTATTAAGCACCTGCTATATGTCAGGAATTATGCTGGGAATTAAGAATATACATACAATATTTTTTTAAAGTCAGCTAATAAACTTTATTAATCCTAACCAGATGAAGAGAAGGCTACAAATTATTGACAAATGTGAATTTAAGAAAACACATACAGCTTGTTATTACTTCCATGAACATTATAATAGCATGACTTATAATTTGCTGTCCAGCAGGATAGAATTTTTGAAAGATTGAGATTTACTACCTCAACCTACTTAGTTTTACAATTAATTATGTTATTTGTACTTTCAGAGTTTTGCTTTTAAAGACCTAATCAATTTCATGATCTCCTCTACTGGTTCTTTTTAACTGTATCTCTCTTTTTGTTCCATATTGTCTATAGTCTATCATCAGATTTGAGCTATCCGTCTAAAGCTGCTTCTGTGTGTGGTCCATTTACTCATTATTTTGTCATTTCTCTTATTTTATGGTTAGTTACAGGTAATCATGCAAGTTCCCTATTAGTATATTTCATGCTGTGCTGAGCAGAAATATGAAACAATGGTTCCTTTCATCATTTGTTCTTCATTTCTCCTTCTCACCCCCTGTTGTTTCTCAGAACATTTCTTTTCCTTAAATGTTTTAAGAATAAAGAATGCAGATCAGAGTCAAGATGGCGGAGTAGAAGCAGGACCTCCGTGCAGCTCCAGCTTCCACCTTCCCCAATCCATGTAAAAGGGGACTCTGAACAAACTTTGGAGCTGCAGAACCCACAAAATGACACAGAGAAGCTAACCTCCCACTGAGGACAGCCTGGCAGGCCAGCAGCAAGCAGCCAGTACAGTGCTCTGGGAGCCGAGCCCAGGCCTATGTGAGCCAGAGGTTTAAGCCCCAGGGTGGGTCTGACCAGCCACTGGCTGGAGAGACTCCAGATCACCAGCAGCTGTGGCCATTTCCAGATTCATCAACACATAGATGGGAAGAACAAAGTGAGAGGTCAGTGCAGTGTGGACTTTGGGACCAGTAGTTGGGAGAGCCTCGGCTTTTGCCCCTGGGGCGAGAAGCCGCTGAGTCGCCAGCACAGCCAGCCAGCGCCATGTGGCAGCTTCAGCTCCTGGCCTGCAGAGTGTAGGGGGACCAAGCACCAGTCTGAGGGGTAATCGCTCTTGCTTTAACCTTCTTGGATCTGGATTGCAGTCTAGGTGGAGGTCCTAGGGTGTGTGTCCAGCTTGTCAGAGAGTGTGGAGGCTTCAGAGAGGGCACCCAACTAATACCTCCAGCCGCTGAGAAAACCCCAGCATTTGGGACGAAAGCTCCCCTGTCTGGTGGCAGAGTCCTACTGTGGCAAAAAGCCCAGGGGTCAAGTGACTGAGGGGCAACATGACCAGTCAAAGGAAACAAAACAAACAGAAGATTCCAAAATTAGACTCCTATTTTCGGGACAAAAAGGAGCAAAGCATGGAACAGGAGGAAGCCAATGAAGTCAGAACTCCTGCACCAAAAGCTTCAAAGGAAAATACTAGCTAGTTATAGACCATAGAGGACCTTAAGAAGCGGATAAGAGAAGTGGAGGAAAAATAGGGAAGAGAAATGAGAACAATGCAAGAAAATTACAAAATGAGAGTCAACAGCCTGACTGAGGAAAATCATACCTTAAAAAACAGACTAACTCAATTGGCAAAAGAGGCTCAAAAAGGCAATGAAGAGAGGAATGCCTTATAAAGCTGAATTTGCCAGATGGAAAAAGAAGATCAAAAGCTCAATGAGGAGAATAATTCCCTCAGATTTAGAATGGAGCAAAGGAAAGCTGGTGACTTTACGAGAAATCAAGATCCCAACAAATGAAAGAATAGAAGGCAATGTGAAATATCTCATGGGTAAAACAATTTTTTTTTAAAAAGAAATATCTCATGGGAAAAACCACTGACCTGGAAAAGAGATCCAGGAGAGATAATTTAAAAATTATTGGACTACCTGAAAGCCACGATCAAAGAAAGAACTTAGAAATCATCCTCCAAGAAATTCTCAAGGAAAATTGCCCTGATGTTTTGGAACTAGAAGGCAAAATAGAGGTTGAAAGAATCCACTGATCACCTCCTGTAAAAGATCCCAAAAAGAAAACTCCTAGGAATACTATAGCCAGATTCCAGAATTCCAAGATGAAGGAGAGAATATTACGAGCAGCCAGGAAGAAACAGTTTGAATATTGTGGAAACAAAATCAGGATAAGACAGGATCTGGCAGCTTCTACACTGAGGGATCGAAGGGCCTGGAATAGGATATTCCGGAGGGCAGGGGAGTTGGGATTAAAACCAAGAATCACCTCCCCAGCAAAACTGAGTATCATGTTTCAGGGGAAAATATGGTCATTCAGTGGAATAGAGGACTTTCAAGCATTCTTGCTGCAAAACCAGAGTTGAATAGAAAATTTGACATTCAGAAACAAGAAGCAAGAGAAGCTTGGGAAGATTTACTTATGACAACAAGAAAAAACAGCACGTATAAATCAAAATGTTTGTATTGCCAAGATGTGTCTCATCGACCTGGCAGGATCTGAACGTGCCAATGCCACAAACACCAGAGGAAGCCGTTTTAGGGAAGGCGCAAACATCAATCAATCACTTTTAGCCCTTGGAAATGTCATCAATGCCTTAGCAAATGGGAAGATTGGTACTGTGGACATATGTCTTGTACAAGGAGTTTATAATTTCATGTGAAAACAATGGCCCGATTAACTGCAAAGTACACTACTTCATTCCCAACAAACTTTCAAGATCATAAACAGGTTTTTACATATAGTTCTGTTCTCTCAAAGTATAATCTATCTTTATAAATGTTTTCCATTTTCTGTTCTCTTTTAATAGGTATTGATTAAAAGTAATAAATATCAATATATATGCCTTATATAGAATATTCTTCATCCTGGGAGGAATCTAGCTTAAATGTATACGGTACTTAGCTTTCATAAAAAAGACTGGAATTGGGTAATTCTGAAGCAGTAAAACCTTGAGGGAGATTAACATTTGTTAACATTTATCTCTTATTTTTTAAGACCCGTTAGATTTATCACACATGTAATGTTGGCATTTATATACCTAATGTGTATCTGGCATGCTCTTTACTTGTTTTAAAGTTATTTTAAAGTTTTAACTTATTACCAGATTAGAATTTCTTTATTCCCTACAAATATTTTGAAATTACAAATATGTTTCCCAAGAACAAAAAGCACATAATCTAAGGTATTATAGATTGCACTAGATGGCTTTTAAGTGCCTTCCAACTGGCATATTTTGTGCTTCTCTTCTGTTTTAAGTTTGAATTAAAATTTTAGTTATTGAATCTTAAAAAAAAAAAAAGAATAAAGAATGCAACTAGGTTAGATTTTGCTAAAATTTTGTAGGATGGTAGGTATAGAGCAGGAAGGAATTCTAGAGACCACCTAGTTCAGCCCCCTAATTTTGCAAATGAAGAAACTGAGATCCAAGGGAATTGTGACTTAATTAGCCAGTAATAAATGTCACTGGTAAGATTTGAACTCAGATTCTCTAATGCCAGATCTGTTTAATTAATCTGTTTAATTCCTTATGGCAAGGAGATAAAAACTTCTAGTGGCATCAGCTATTTCTCGCACATGCTTTTCTTATGAAGGATAAGGATCTTTTTGTAAGAATTCAGAACTAGTGTAAAACTTTCTTGATGTCTAGGCCATGAACCACAAGTAAAAAGGCATTAGAATTGCAACAACTCAAATTTCCACATAACCCTCTACAGCCTACAGGCATATTGATTTAAAAGATGTTTAACATTTTTTATCTCAGTTCATTCTAGCCAGCAAACTACTTAATGCTCAATTCTTATTCTTAAGATTAGTCAACTTTAGAGATATAGAAATCATAGAATGCCTTAGGGCAATAACAGATATAGAATTAGAATAACAAATATGGAAACAAATATGTATTCCTGAAGCTTATCTCCACATCAGCCCCTAATTTTAGATTCATACTTAGCATACACATCTTAGGAACATTACCATGTTGCTTCATTTATGCATTGGCCTATAATTCTAAGCATCCTTACAATTTAGTTTATTATTGCTCTTCCATAGGCATTCTGGAGGTTTTTATTCCCTAAGACTCATTATATTAGTGCTAAACTTTGGAAACCCAAATGACTTTGGCCCTACTATAGCTCAGAACTACCAAACTCAAGTGATTTACCAGGTTTAGCCTCTCCCTCAGCAGTAGGAATTACAGGTATGCACTAACACACTTAATTTCTTCTCCTGCTTTATCATCTATTACATCAGGGTGGTATTGGTATTCTTTTAATTTCATATACCATAATTTGTTCAGCTATTCTCTAATTGATGGGTACCTTCTTAGCTTCTAGTCCTTTGCCAACACAAAAAGAGCCCCTATAAATATTTTTTGTATATAGGGGTCTTTTCCTTCCATATGATCTCTGGGATATAAGCCCAGTGGTCATTTGCTGGGTCAAAAAGGTTGTACACAGTTTGGTAGTAACTTTTGCAGTGTAGTTCCAGATTTATTTCCAGAATGGCAGTACCAATTCACAGCTCTCCCAACAGTACATTCATGTGCCTGTTTTCCTGCAGTTCTTGTCAGTTTTGCTAAGATGCTGGATGTGAGGTGGGACCTCATAGTGGTTTTAATTTGCATTTTTCTAATTATTAGTGATTTGGGCACATTTTGGCATGCTTGTTGACAGATTGATTTTGACTATTGATAGCTTAGATTTCTTCCTTAGGAAATTGTTTGCATCCTTGGATCATTTGCCAGTTGGGAAGTTGCTTATAAATTTCAGTCAGTTTCTCATATATCAGAAACTAGACCCTTCTCTGAAAAAATTATTTCTTCTTTATACCTCTAATTTGTTTATGATGTCACACTTTGTGTCAAGTCATATATTCATTTGGAGGTAATTTTGGTATATGTGGCAAGATGTTGGTCTGTGTCTACTTTCTGCCAGATTGCTTTCAATGTTCCCAGGAGTTTTTGTTGAATAGTAAGTTCTTATATTAGTAGCTGAGGTCTTTGGATCTATCAAGTCTCAAATCCTCAAATACTAGGCTGCTGTGTTAATTTCCATATGACTTTTGTTTATTTAGTGTGTTCTACTCATCTACCTTTCTAATTTCTTAACTATTATCAAATGAGGAGAGTACCAGCATTAGTATCAATATTACTACTATTATACTTTTGCTGTCTATTTTTCTGTGTAATTCACTCAGCTTTTTCTTTAAGTACTTAGATTCTTTGCTATTTGATGCATATTTGTATATGTCTGTTTTATGTGGTTTTAATTATCTTTGGTACATTTTGGTATGCTTCTTTGTCTATCTCTTAATAAAGTCTATATTGCTGTTGCCTTGTCTGAGATTGTGATTGCTACCCCTGCCATTTTGAGTTCAGCTGAATCATAATGGATTTTACTCTAGACCCTCATTTTAACTCTGTGAATATCTTTTAAATCCATTTCTTATACAAAAAATATTGTTGGATTGTGTTCCATTTTATGGGTGAGTTCATCCCATTGACATTCATAATTATCATTGTTAATTTTGTATTTCCGTTAATTTTGTAATCTTATTCTTTTTCTTAACTTTACTCCTATTTCCTCTTTATAGAGAAGAGAATGGTGGGAGAGGAATTTGTTCAGCTCCAGTGCTCCATGCTTAATGTAGTAGACTAATGTCCTATGCCCTTCTTCTCTTTTCCCATATAGATAAGATTTAGGTTTTCTAGCATATAGCTTAGAATTTTACCAGGAGCTACTAATTCCTAGATATATTAAAGCTAATATGATATTAATCTGCAGGACTTTTTAGAGCTTTTAGGTATTCCCAAGAGATAGCATGGTATCTTGACATGGGGTATGGAATTAGGAGAAAGCATATCTCTGTTCTGTTTTCGACTTTAGTATTGATTTGTTTAGATTTGGAAAGGTGAATGTTTTCCAACATGAGATACATGTTTTAGAGTTCTGAATTTAATTTTGGCCCAGTTGAAAATGAAAGTAATATATTAACATGACCTAAAGAGAGAATGGATTGTCTGGTCTTTTATTGCAGGTGGTTATATTAGCATATTTAATGTTATTCCCAAAGTTTTTGTAAACCAGAAACTTAAACCTTTTTTTCTTTTTAATTTTTGTCAGATTCAAGCCATTTTTCCCATTTCAAGTCTCACAAAACACAAAGGACGAAAATGAACATCGATTATACATACAACAATTTGGACTTACAGAAGGCCGCCTTAAAATTACCCTAATAGAATGTACCAGGTATGTTTTTCTGTCATTGCTGAATTTCAGCCAAGATAAATGAGGTAAATAATATTTAAGTAATATCTGTACTTACCCTATTTTGTGATAATTTATGCTGCTTTATCTATTATATTGCTATAATCCTAAATTTCATCTCATGTTAAAGTAATTCTGTTATAAAAGTTTTAAGTGATGTCCCAGAAAACAGGATCTGAAAAGAAAATACTTGTAGGGAAGAATTTTATATGTTATGAAATTCTATTGGTAGAGTTTGAGATCACTTCCTGCCAAACTGATGTGAATGCTAATTATTGTTATTTGATTTGGTGAGTGGGGTACCACAAATTTTTTTGAAATAATTTGAAATATTCTGGAATAGAGATTGGGAACTAATAGCTAGGATTAGAGATTGAGAAACATTATCCTTGATGCATCTGAAAAGAACTGCTTTTTGAAAATACTGACCCAGGAGAGAAATTGACATCTGTTGGATGTTATTGTTTAAATATATTAAAAATATTAGGGGGAAAAACTAGGAAAACTTTCTATCTCAGGCAGCCCATTCTGCTTTTGGACAGCTCTAATTTTTTGTTGTTGGTTTTTTGTTTTATTTTTGTTTGTTTTTTTTTTTTTGCTTTTTGCAGGGGTAATGCAGGGCTATTTGGGTTAATGACTTGCCCAAGGTCATACGGCTAGTAAATGTTAAGTGTCTGAGTCTGCATTTGAATTCAGGTCCTCCTGACTCCAGGGCCAGTGCTGTATTCATTGTGCCACCTAGCCGCCCCAGCTCTAGTTGTTAAGAAGTGTTTTCCTTATATAGAGAAGAAATCTTTACAACTTCTGTCACTTTTAGAAAAATGATTTAGTAATAAACTATAGCAAGAATACTTGGTGCAAAATGTTTTTCAATCCAGGGGCACATATTCCCCATGCTCACCTTGTCCCTTGTGTTCCCTGTGCTCACAATGCCCCTCATGCTCTCTCTGGGGAGAATGGGCTTAATAAATGCTAACTATAATGTTAGTGAGGAATACGTGAGCCCAAGGGTTACCTTGTGACTTCTTCCTCTGAAGATGTTTTTCTTCCTTGTGTGGTCCTCATGAAATTTATTCAATGGCAAGCTTTCAGTGATGGAATCACTGCTGCTGCTGAATAGGCTTACCTTGCCCATGATAATGGTACTTTAAACTAAAAAAATTCCTTTGAGTCTTTGCAACAACCTTGGGCACCCAAAATTTATCCAGGGATCTCATAAACATGAGGAGTCAAAGTAGAGGCCTAGACAAAATATCTCTAGGTATCCTATCACACCTGGAATACATACATACCCAAATCCTCTGAGCCCCCTAAAATAAGATAGGGTACTCACAGTTTCTCTGGAAATCCCTGTGTCACTTGGAAAATCCCAGTAGAGGTCCATACTCATCCCTCTCACTAGGCTGAGTAGGATTAGTTAAAAAAAAAAAAGAGAGAAAGATCAGGTAAACTCCAAAAGAGAGTAAGTACTTAGTGGAGTTGATTTCTCTTTATCTTAAGTTTTATAGGTAAGCTCTAAAAAGTGAGTTTTTGTCTAATCTTGTTCTCTACCTGGTCTTCTCAACACTTCCTAAATTTTTCCCCTCCCCTCTCCTCTCTTAGAATCCCTTTAATGTGTTTTCTTTCATTTGAATATAAGCTTCTTGAGGGCAAGTGATATTTTTTGCTTTTATGTGTATCCTCAGCATTTAGCAGAGTTTTGGGCTTGTAGGAAGCACTTATTAAATGCTCTCTCTAGTCCAGCAATCAAAGCTTAGATCATCTTAAGAGAAAAGGAATTAGCCATTATAGTGTACTGGAAACACTACTCGAAATAGTTGGATTATCTTGGACAGATTTCAATGCATTAACATTCAGACAAAAGTTATCTTAAAAGAACTGGTGTGAGTTTTAAGGGAACACACTGGGAAAACAGACTGACCAATAGCAATTTAAAAGAAGAGGAAAAATGCCTAATTTTTCTAATGGATTACATAAAGCTGTGGTATACAAGAGTTTCGGGTCAGTCTCTCTAGTGGTCATTTTAAATGTTAATGACATCAAGGTTATCTCAGATGAGGCCCCCACATATAACAGCCTCATTGAGGGTTTCTTTGCTTTTACCTGTACCCATGTTCATTAGTCTGCAGAGGGGTGGTTGACATTTACTCTCTGTTGTGCATCTCGTTGTTACTCAACCAATAGCTTGAATTAGCATTTAGCAAAGAAATTTCGTAAGATGGTTATAGTAAGAACATTTCATACTAAATATTTCCTGCATACTCTCCTCCTGTTCCTTCCTGAAAAGAATATACTAAAGTTCAAAGATACTGGGCACATGCAGAGGTAGCAAATGTGGCAAAGGGGTACCTCCGAGTTTCTAGCCCAGGAAGTCCTTTTCTCTTTTCTTAGAATTCTCATAAAGTTCCCCTTAGGTGTAGCTCTCTGCTAGGCCTCTTGAGAGTTCACAGACAGTGCTTCTCTAGGCCATGAAGGGTCTCTCTCTGAAACTGTCAATGTCTTTGGGGAAGTGTCTTTCCACATCTGTCAGCAGGTGCTGCTTCTGTTATTAGACTCTACCACTACTGCTACTACTTGCACTTGCCAGTGGGACCTCTGAATCTCCCAAACTCACCATATCACCTGGACACTCACTTCAGAATATTCTTTCACCTAAGATCAGGAAAGAATAACCACAAAAGAAAGAGAGACACCTTTTGGCTCACAATCTCTGTGGCTGGATGAGAGATAGGACAGCCATCCTCCTCTAGCTCCCTCAGGATATCATCTAAGAGGAGTGGCATAATCTTGTGGACCAATCACAAGAGGTTTTTTCTTGTCTGGCATCATCCGCCTTTCATCCAATAGCTTCAAACCCCAAGGTCCTTTAAAATAAATTAAGGACTTGTCTATATATTGTGATGCAATAGATTATTTTTATGCATGTGTTATATACAAGTGATTTGAGTAATAAAGTTACTGCTTATGATGAATTTATTCAATTTATTATTACAATAATAATATATTTATTATTACAATAGTCTCATTCAAGAAAGAATTGTGTGAGCTACAAAAGATAAAAAAGACAACCTTTAATGTTAAGGAATTGCAATGGTAATATAAATGGGAAGATTTTTCCCATCCATTAATAGATCCATGTGACCTGCTTGAATCACATGAAGCCTATGGTGGGAGGAGCTGCTAGAATCCTTACAGATTAAGTTCCTTAATACTATATTTACTGTGTTGATTGAATCCCCTACTATAGGATTTTATCTTTAAACTGAATGCTGGCTAGCAGAGTAGAGAAAACCTACATCATTCCAAAGACTTATTTAAACCCTTTGTTAGAAGAAAAGATATAGGAAGATTGATACCAGGTAGAACTGCTGGATTTCTTAAAGTTGAAGACAGATCTTAAAACAAGAAAGATTTAGTCAGGTGTATAAAATAATATATTTATTAAAAAGGAAACATTTAAGTAGAGGTAGCTTGTTAAAATTGAATATGGACCCTCCTAGAGCATAGACAAGCGCTGGCCACTCTGCATCACCCCAGTTTCACTGGGCCTGAGTGGGAGGGGCCATTAAGCTCCCTGGATCGCCCTGAATGCATGGTGGTCACGAGGCCTTGCCATGCTGCTCCCTGTATCCCTACAGTACCACCTGACCACATGCAGCATCCTCAAAACACATGGAGCCCAAGCCAGAGGAAAAGATCATCCCTGAGGATTATGACGGCAAACCTGTGGACTACAAGGGCACCAGGATCGAGGGCCTGCTGCCCAACTGGTACAAGGTGTTTGACCCAGTCTGTGGCCTTCCTTATTTTTGGAACATGGAGACAGATCTTGTGTCCTGGCTGAACCCTCATGATCCCAGCTCTGTCATCACCAAGACAGCCAAGAAACTCAGAAGCAACTTGGATACAGAATATGAGCTGGACCGCGGCTATGAAAATCTGGAAAGACAGGAGATGAAGGAATGACATTACCACGTTACCACCATAGGGAAGAGTTGGCCCCCTATCCCAAGGGCAAGAAAGCCATCTGGAAGGATGAAGATTTAAATTCTATGGACCCATTGCCTATTCTGATGCCCTGAGAGGTACATGGTCTACAGGTCTCCCCAAGTGAAATGAGGCAAAGACAGGGGCTGACACAACAGCAGCTGGGCCCCTGTTCCAGCAGTGGCCATTCCCCTCCCTAGGAGCAGTGCTTTGGGCCAATGCTGAGGCCTCTCAGGCCAAACAGCAAGACTAAGACAGCCCACCATCTCCTCCAGACCACCCCCCCCCCCCAACCCTTGTGTTCATAATAAAGTGCCTTTCAAAAAAAACTGAATATGGAGGGAGAAGTTGATAACTCCCATTAGAAAACAGGAATGACTAGGAGAATTTTTTTTTGAGAATGGAAAATAATTCCCTTTTATCTCTCTCTTTAAATATAACTCTGGTTCTTTGTCTGAGTTTAAGTAATGTAGCAGACCTTTAGCTGTCTGTTGAACTTAGGAGTTTTTAGTACCATTAGAAGGGAAAATAATGCCCAAAAAGTATTATAATTTTTACTCTAATACTCAATATCTGCCTCAGAGGAAGAGACATCCCTAACTGGCCTGTTGAGATTTTCCCCATCCTTGGAGATCTAGTTCAGATGGCATTTTCATTCCTTCCCTCATCATCCTAGCCAGAATCAATTTCCATGTTACTTTGCATTTCTTGTAGATTGTACCTGTATACCTCCTTCTCCCTCTCTCTCCCCCCCCCTTTTTTTCTCTCTTAGATTATGTTGCTCATTGTTATGTTTCTTAATTGTCTTACTGGTTATAAATTCCTGTAATGGCAACGCAGTATTCATAGTGTCTACAGTAGCTATGCATATGCCAGCATAATTCTGAATCGCAAAATATAACACTCTCCATATGGAAGACAAAACCAAAACATTTATCCAAACACCAGAAAGCCAAATCCATCATAGCAGCAAAGAAATCTATACTTAATAAAAATTCAGGGGGCACTGCCATCCCCAAGCCTTCCCCCTGTTAGGGCCTTCCCACAAATGAACACTCACAGCTCTCTGCCTGCTTCCTCTCTCTCCCTCAGCTCTAACTTCCTCTGAACCCTTCTCCACCCTTCCTGCTCTACCCATTCAGCAAGCTCCTCCTACCACAGGCTTCATGTGACTCAAACTCATGTGTCTTTGGCTTCCATGTGATTTAAGCCCATTCACATGGGCCTATTAATGGATGGGAAAGATCATCCCATTTACAATACCATTACAGTTCCTTAATGTTAAAGATTGTCTTTTTTAATCTTTGTAGCTCTCACAGTTCTTTATTGAATGAATCTATTGTGATAATAAGTCTGTTATTATTGTAATAATAAATTGAATAAATCTATCATAAGCAGTAACTTTACTACTAAAATTATTTGTATATAACACATATGCAATGCATAAAAGTAATCTATCGCATCTTAAATTACTTAAAATTAATATGGTCACCATAATAAAACTTCAACTTTACTTGCCTTAGAACTTAAGAGATGTTTCAGATCACTTGTGGCTTAAAAGCTGGCCAAGAGAGGTTTGATTTGGTATTTTTTTTTCCTCTCAACAAAATTCCAAGACCGTAGAGCCATAGACTTAGAGTTAGAAGGGACCTTAGAAGTTCTTTAGTCTGCTGTCTTGATTTTGTAGATGATCCAGTGAGGTGTAGTGGGGTGAAATGGGCTGCCCAGGGTCACATGATAGCTAAGTACTAGAGGCAGAATTTCTGTCCTGCTTCTTTGACTTCAGGCCTCGCACCATTTTCATTAGAAGAAGATGAACATAAAATCATTTTGGTGACTTTGAAATAACCCCAAGAATAAAAAATGGAATTGGAAGCTTAAAAGACTAGGAAGCTAACTCTGGGAATAAAGATTAAAAGAAAAGGTGTCACTTTATGTTTAGGGTAGCGGATTTTGTTTACATCTTTTTGATCGAGTCTAGGGATATCTTCACCCAAGCAGTCAAGATTTCCTCTAACTTCGTAGTTTTCTACTTTTGACTCCTAATTTTAACCTTTGGCTGTTTTCTTATCATTATTAGCAGTAAAAACCCTTAGGAAACCTATTCAAGAGTACTAAGCTTATGATTTCAGAGGTGGTATTGTATTTAGAAAGTTGGAAACTTGCATCCTCTTAACCTTTTTGGTGAGATAAAAACCAGGAGAAGATGATTGCAGTGATTTACTGAAGAAAGAGACCTTTAAATAGGAGGAAGTAAGGAGGCAGCTAGGTGGTGGTGAGGGATATAGTAGGAAGAGTGATGAACTTGTACTTAGGAAGACCTGAGTTCACATCCGGACTCACACTTGGTTGTTATATAAATGCTGGCTTTTGTTGTTTTTCTAATGCCCTGCCTCCCCCCAATCTCATACATGATTTTGGGTATTACATCTGTACTTTATGGTAGCTATCCCATTAATGTGTGGATGTCATTTTCTAGTTAGTTCTATTAGTATCAGAAGACCTAGAAGAAGAAAAAATGGCTTCAGCTAAGAATTTTACCTTTTTTTCCACTTTGGCTCCAGGCATAATTGCAGAGCTTGGATACATATGCAATAGTATATTCTTTTTTATCCATCATCAGAGGCACAGAGTAAGTTCTGGATGTTATCAAAGAAACAAAATACTGTACTCTCCATTTAAGCACTGGTCTTCTAGAAATAATTGTATTTAATTTAAGATTAATCTAATTCCAAGTCATTTCTGACTTAGAGAGCTATCTAAAATGGACGTGCCCTCTGACATATTTCTGTACCAAGTCAATTTTAAGTGACATATTTAGAAACACAAAAAAGAAAATCAGGATAGTGTAACAATACAGTTCTGGGTTGACATTAGTAATAGTTGAATAACCAGGTCTCTATCCCCTTCCTGCCAGACTACTGTCCTAGAAGAATTAATAGGGTTCTCCCTAATACTCATATAGATAAAATAAATAGGGTTTTTTCCCGTGGAGTAGATCCCTAGTACTACCCCTTCTAGTGTTTGAAGAAGATTGCCCTTACTTAGATGGTTCAGTATCCTATCAATTACCAGAATGGGAAAAGATAGTGTTGTTCTTATATGTAATTAGATCTATGTTGTAACTCTTAATCCACTAACCAATGAAAGACTCTTTTCTCCTTTAAATCACTTGAAACTGGCAAGTAAATCTTTTTATTCGTCTAGATAAAATGTCCTTTCTCAACTTGTTCAGTGTTACAAATACAATTTTTTAAAATGTTCTCCTTTCTTTCTATATATTTTCTGACAGATGTTCTTTATTTAATTGGCTGTAAATGGATTTGACATTGTTGTTCAGTTGTTTCAGTCATGTCTGATTCTTTGTGACCTTGTTTAGGGTGTTTGCCGGGGTCCCTCTGCCCGTGGAATCCTCACCTGCCCTACGGTCCTCTACTTACCCATATCCGGGTCTTCAGTCGTCACCGGCCCCTTGAGGGGAACAATCACCAGACAGAGAGCGGAGGGAGTTTTTGGGGGGTGTTTATTCTCCACTGATTACATCGCGTCTCGCGTCCCTCCTCTACTTCCGCCCTAGGGCCTTTATAGCCCTTCCCGACCCTTCTCGCCCAATCATCAGTCCCAACAGCATTTATCACCATATATGGGCTCCTGGTTATACTAGTCTTCTTCTCCGCCCCTGGGGCGGGGCAGGGTCCCTTTACAGGTGTTCTTGGCAAAGATGCTGGAGTGGTTTGCCATTTCCTTCTCCAGCTCATTTTACAGATGAGGAAACTGGGGCAAGCCAGGTTAAGTGACTCGCCCAGGGTAACAGTAAGTAGCTGAGACCAGATTTGAACTTGGGAAGATGAGTCTTCTTGACTTCAGGCCTGGGGCTCTATCCACTGTGCCCCTAGCTGGCCATGCATATATCATACCTATACAAAATGTTTTCAGTGTCTGAGGCTTTTTAAAGTGTTTAGTAGCACACTCCTCTCCTCTTCCCCTTCTCTCCTGTTCATACTGTTTCACTTGGTGATCTCATCAGCTCCCAGGGATTCTGTTATCTTTCTGAAGGTGGTTCACAGACCTACTTATCTAGCCCTAACTTCTGTCCTAACCTTCAGTCTCATATCTCCAAGTGCCTATTGGACATCTGTATTTGGTTGTCCCATAGCCATCTTAAACTCAATATATCCAAAATCAAATCATTTTTCCCACCCCTCTTTCCTCCAAAACCTTTTCCTCATCCTACCTTCCCTAATACAGTGAAGGGCACCAGGCCTGCAACCTTGTGTAATATTCAAATTCTCACTCTCCCTCATCCCCTATATCCAAGACTTGTTGATTCCACATTCAAAACATTGCATGTAGGGGTGGCTAGGTGGTACAGTGTATAGAGCACTGGCCCTGGAATCAGGACCTGAGTTAAAATCTGACCTCAAACACTTAACACTAGCCGTGTGACCTGGGGCAAGTCACTTAACTCCAATTGCTCTCCAAAAAGCAAAAAAAAAAAACCTGCAAAAAAACATTGCGTATATACCTCCTTTCTTTTAACGCTTCTACCACCTTAATGTAGGCCCCCATCACCTCACATCTGGACTGTTATAATAGCCTGCTCAAGTCTATCCTCCAGTTGTCAAAATGATCTTTCTAAAGAGCAAATCTGAGCTTGTCGCCATCTTATTCAGTAAGCTCCTGTGGCTCCTTATTACCAGTATGCAGTTGGGTGGTACAGCGGAGAGAGTACTGGACCTGGAGTGAGGAAGACCTGAGTTCAGATCCAGCCTCAGACCCTCACTAGTGATGTGACCCTGGGCAAGTCACTTAACTGCTGTCTGCTTGAGTTGTATCATCTGTAAGATGGAGGTTAGTAATAAGAGTCTACCTCTCAGGGCTGTGAGCATCAGGTGAGCTGACATTTACAAAGCACTTTGCAAACCTTAAAGCTTTATGTCAGTGTTATTGTTGCTGTTATTATTACTGTTGTTGTTATTGCCCCTTCCAGAATCTGATATAGAATCCCCTGTTTGGTATTCAAAGCCTTTCCTAATCTTCCCACCTCCCACCTTTCCAGTCTTTTTATACCTTTCCTCACCATGTACTCTGATCTAGTGATACCAGCCTTCTTGCTGCGCCTTCCATCTCCTGGTTCTGTGCACCTTCACCAACTATCCTCTGTGCTTGGAATATGCTCCTTCCTAACTTCCATTTTCAGGCTCCTTTGGCTTCCTTCAAGTCCTAGCTAAAGTCTCATCTTGTTTAGGAAGCCTCTTCCAGTTCCTCTTCATCCTAGTGCTTTCTCTCTGGTATCATTCTAATTTACCCTCTATATATCTTATTCGTGTATAGCTGTTTGCACCCTGTCTCCCCCTTTAAATCGTGAGCTACAGATCTGTTTTCTGGCCTTTCTTTGTATATATATGCCTTTGTAATGTTTGCCTAGCACATATTAGGGACTTAAGAAATGTAAATGTATGTTGACTGACTAGTAAGCAATTAGTAAATACTTTTTCATTTATTCAGAACTATAATTCTAGGACTATATGTTAGTATGCGCTACAATTTCAAACGACAGTGTTAAATTCTTACATCATTTAAGTGGAAGAGAGCATCTTTAATATTATTGCAAGTAATATGTTTACTGGGTAAAGCTATAATGACTGATTTTTCTATTAGCAAAAATCAATTACATTTTGAAAAAGAACCATGGAAAGACTTGGAAAATGGATACTCTTATTTTGAATTAGCTTTCTGTAATGAATGGACTATAGTTTCCTGGGTTATTAATTTTTAAACATACATTTTCATAATTCATCATCTCCTCTTTGAACAAAGACCTGTTTAAAAATTACCAAGTTTGTCAGAATGGTACATAGATAGATTTACTTTTATTATCATGGGGTTTTCTATGAATAGGTCTCATTTTGTGATTTTTAAAAACAGATCTTGAATAAAATGTAGAGCAGATAATTTATATTTCCATACTTTTGTCTAGTCCCCAATGCCTTTGTTATATATCCTGTGAAAATAAATTGAATCTTTTTATCAGCAGCAATTTACAGTGTACTTCTGTGCATGGTACTCAGGCTCACCACATTGTTTTTACAAGTTGAGAACAGATTTTGCCATTGGAAGAAACATAAAAATAAGTAGCCAAGGAAAATAATCCACTGTCCCAAATTTAATAGTGCAAATGAGTGTCACAGATAAACACTTTCTCATGCTTGTGGCCAAAATTGGTTTTAAACTTGTTTTTATCCTTTCAAATATGGGCAGTAGTGTAAATCTTTTCAACAGAATGCTAATGAGTTATGCTTTGATATAGCTATTATAATGTTGCTTTATGGAGGCTAGACCCACATTGAGTTGCTGGGGAGAATTGGAATTTTGAGTGTTTTAAAATAGGCACTTTTCCCATTTTAACTATTATAGCAGATACTCAGTTGACAGATTTTATGTAGAGCACCAGCCTAGCCAGTTCAGAAAGGTTTATCATCCAGATGGTAATATGCCATAGCCAGTCTTCACAAACACTGCTGCCAAAGTCAAGGCCCAGCCAGATTAAAATGTAATTGAGAAAGGTTTGTCAAAATAGATAAAAATACACTACAACATAAGTAATATTAATTTATGGTTTTCCAAGTCAGTATGTAGCTGCAGGGATATCTTTTTTATTTGAGTTATGACCACTGTTTAAGACTCATCTACCAAGATACAGAGGCTTTGATATCAGCATCAGTAGAGGGATGATGAAATTATAAAGCATTTAAACATTGAAAAGTTACATCACAATAGAGTGCTTAAAATTTTAACATTTTAAAAAGTGATAGGAAATAATAGTTGGTTTAGGAAAATGTAGATTCTTTTCTTCATAGATATTGTTTTTATTTTTAAATTTCTATGTGATATGTTAAAAATTAGTTTATCTCCAATAGATAAGTGGTCAAAGGATATGAACAAACAATTCTTAAAAGAAGAATTGCATGGTATTCACAACCACATGAAAGAATGCTCCAAATCACTGATAATTAGAGAAATGCAAATTATAATAAGCATAAAGTTTTTTCACCTCCCACCCTGCAAATTGGCAAAAATGACCCCAAAATGGCAATAGACAGTGTTGGAAGGATTGTGGGTTGAAAGGCACACTAATCCATTGTTGATTGAGCTCTGAATTAGTATAGCCATTTTCGAAAGCAATTTGGAATTACATAAATAAGTGATTAAAAGGTCCATACCCTTTGACTCAAAGTCTCCATTACTGGGCTTCTGTCCCAAGAAAGCCATTGATAAGAATGTCCCCATATACACCCAAAATATTTATAGCAACACTTTGTTATGACAGCAAAAAATTGGAAGCATAACAGATGCCCACTGACTGGGGAATAGCTAAACAAATTATGATATAGGAATACAATGGATTATTGTGAGTAGCCAGGTGGAACCGTGGATAGAATATTGGGCCTGGAGTCAGAAAGACTTAACTTCTGAGTTCAAATCTGTTCAGAGACACTTATTAGCTAGGTGACGCTGGGCAAGTCACTGTTTGTCTTATTTGCCTCATCTGGAATGAGCTGAAGAAGGAAATGGCAAGCCATTCCAGTATCTTTGCTGAGAAAGCCCCAAATAGAGTCATGAAGTCACACATGACTGAAAATGACTGAACAATAGTGGAATACTACTGTTTTGTAAGAAATGATGAATGTGATGAATACAGAGAAGCATGGAGAGATCTGCATGAACTGATGCACAGTGAAGTAAGCAGAACCAAGAAAACTGCCAATGACTACAACAGTATAAATGGAAAGAACAGCCATACCAAAAAACCAAAAGTGAATGTTACAAGATGATAAAAATCAAGCATGACTTAAAAGAAGGGATATGAGAGGACACTAACTTGTTCATGGAGGTGGGAGATCCAAACATATTATTCATTACACGTTTCAGACTTTTTCAATGTATCAAATGGTTGTGTCAATTTTTCCCTCTTTTTCCATTATATGGAATAGTTCCCTGGGAGGGGAAGAGGAAGGAATACTGGGGAAAACTATGAATGAGTATGTAAAAAACTAAAGACATTTAATAAAAACATTAAAAGAAGACATGTTTATTTGAGATTTGTCTTATGCTTTTCCCTGTTTTGACTGGCTACAACTAAATTAATTTTTCTTATCCATGAATAAGTAATATTAAACTACCTTATATTGGTGTCAAAAGGGTAGAACTGATAATATTATATATTTAGTTTAAGATCCTAGGACAAATGCTAGAAGGCTTATTTTGGGGGTTTTTTGGTATGTTTTTTTTTTGAGGCAGTTAGAGTTATGTGACTCGCCCAGGGTCACACAGCTAGTAATGAACTGAGGTCCTTCTTATTTCAGGGCTGGTGCTTTATTCACTGCATCACCTAGCTGCCCCAGAGAAGGACTGTTAGATGTCATATAGTCCAACTCCTTTTTTCCACACACATGAAAACCAAGATATAGCCATTTTAAGTAACTTCTGCAGCATCAGACATGTAGTAAAAATAACAGTTGGGATTTGAACATAGGTTCTCAGAAAATAAGGCTTCCATAATGTGTCATGTTTATTTGTGGGGCACATTCCATTACATAGCACAGATAAGCAGTGTTATGTGAGTTCTGTTTTACTTCTGATATATTTTTCTTATACTTTTGCTGTTATCACTGAAGAAAATAAATGACTTAAATATACATGTTATAGAATGTTGGTCTGTCCTTTTTTTTTTCTTCTGAACAAAGCAACGTTTTTTAAAAACATAGTATGACCTTTATGTTTAGAATGCTTATTCATTTGGAGCTTTTTGTGGTATGTTGTGGAAGTTGATGGCCTAAACCAGTTTTTTGCCATGCTACTTTTTAGTTTGGTTGAAGAAGAAGCCTTTCTAGTAGTTTGCAGTTTGGGGTATATTGAGCATTGTTCTGTTTATTTTTTAGTTTTGTAGATCCAATCTAATCTAAACTAATTTTTCTTTTCTAATTTCTGGCCAAGTTTTGATGATTGGTTTATAATATTGCTTGATGTCTGTTAGTACTCCAACTAGTGGGCAGTGAGAGAGTACGGTGGATAGAGTGACCGCGCTGGGCCTAGAGTCAGACCTGAGTTCAAATTTGACCTGAGACACTTCCTAGCTATGTGATGCTGGGTGAGTCACTTAATCCTGTTTGCCTCAGTTCCCCCATATATAAAATGAGCTGGAGAAGGAAATGGCAAACCACTCCAACATCTGCCAAGAAAACCCCAGTAGGGTCATAAAGAATAAAGACATAAGTGAAATGACTGAACAAGTAGTCCAACACTGCAGTGGATCTGTTACCTCATCTTTGTAGTTATTCTGCAGGTTACAACCAATCCAGCCCTGTTCATGCTCTGTGACTTCTGTTAATGTCCTCCCATACATTTAACATAAAGACCCACCAAAATTGTTAGAATCTTGATCACTTTCTCTTTGGCATTGAGTGAAAATTTCAGAGGTAAATTTGTTTGATGTCAGGAAAATCTTCCTAACAGTATTTACTGTCCAAAGGTGAAATGACTGCAGGGGTCGAGTCTTTCCTACTCGTAATCTTATTCCATAAGATTTTTGCTAACGAAGTTATAATCTAAAATTGTCTAAATCTTGGGTGCCTTTTCCCTATACTTAACAGGTATTTCCTGATGGGGGACTTTTTAGATTTTTTGGAGTCTCCTTAATTCTGACAATTGATAGATGCTTATTAAACTTCTGTACATCCTCTTTCAGGTGTCAGTGTCTTTTTTTGCTATCCGTTCCCTACTTTTTGTAGTGAAAAATTTGTTTTAGTAGATTAGAGTTGTTTTCATTGCTCTCCCTATTTTTATTCAATTTTTTTCTAGCTTTGTATTAATTTTTATTTTTGATATAGCAAATTGGTCATCTGACCACAAGTAGACATCTGATTCAAGAATGACTTCTGCATCGGTAGTAAATCTATTATGTACACATCTTTTAAAAACAGCAGTGTTTGACAGTCACTGCCAGATCTTTATCACAGACTATTTTATACATATATGGGCTATCTATGAAGAAAGAATAGGATCCTTTTTCATGATCCTTTTTCTCTGAAGTCATCTTTTAAAATACACAAATTCTTAAGAGAGATAACTTATCTATCTCTTAATAATGCCTTAGAGAAAAATAAGAGCCATTTTTTTCTGTTCTTTCATAACCAAAGAGATAACCAAGTAACCATCATATCAGCCAACACTGATAATGCTAGGGCTCCTCAGTTTCTTTTTTCTTCAGGATTCCAAAAGGGCAATTTAAAAACAAATATATAATAATAATGATACTACCATTCCTGCTGCTGTTACTATTGCTGCTACTACTACTCTCATTTATATAATGCTTTAAAGGTTACAAAATACTTTACATATTTTTTTTAAATTGTCACAACCACACTGAAGTGTAGGTGTTTTCATTATCCACATTTTGCAGATGAGAAAACTGATGTGGAGAGAGCTGAAGTGACTTGCTCAAGGTCAGCACAGCCAAGAATTGTCTGTGATAGGTTTTGATCTTAAATTTTCCTGGCTTCAAGGCTAGCACTCTCATCCACTATGCAGCCTTAGCTGAATAAATATTTGTTTTTGTATAATATTTAGTGGCTAGCATTTACACTAAAATTTTCAGTTCTAAAATTTTACATCTTTATTTCAAAGTGTATATTTTTCAAAAGACCCAGTTAAGCTGGAAATAATTTAACTTTCTAGGTATTTCTTGATATGCATTTAGTATGAAATATGTAGCTGATAATGAGGATTCAGATTGTTCTACTATAAGAAAGAACAATAAGAGGTTGATTTTAGTCATGAGCAGTTTTGGTTCAGAGGGCCTTCTAATTAAGTTAGAAGAGGTTTCTTTGTTCCTGAGTCACCTGGAGAGCATGTCCAGACCACCAGTTTGTTAGGTCAAAAATAAACAAAGCTAGAAAAGAGAAAAGGTAGCAGTGCAAGTTTTTCATAAACTAAACATCAGTGGTTTCAAGTTTAAGTTGAAACATGTTGACTTAGAAAATCATAAATTAACATTATGTTTTATTGCATTTTTTAAGTTTTGTTAAACATTTCCCAATTACCTTTTAATCTGGTTTAGGCCTGGACATTTTGACATCTGGTGAGATTACCTAGAAAAGCTTTGAAATCTTTTATAGTATTCTGCATCTTCCATTTAAAGATAATATAGGTTCACATATTTTGATATGAATTAGTAGTCATCTTCAAATCCTGTCCAGTACTGTGGGTCTGGTTTACTTGTACTTGCAGATAAATTATAACAGCATGCTGAAGTATTTTGGGATTGCCCTCTTTAAAATTTTTCTAGGGTGTTGTCAGATTATTCTCAGTTAACCACATTGATTTTGATTGAAAGAATTTTCTGAAGAAGTTTCCAATTTAAAATTTCATCAGTTTAAGTTTGTTAATCACTTCTTCCCATGTTACATTTCAAAATAAGTGTTTTCTTGGTTATGATTGTTTTTCTATTTATACTTGATTGTAAAATGGACTGCTATTTGCTTTCTTCCTTTGTTGAGCAACAATCTGTACCTGCTACGTGCCAGACCTAATAAAAGGACTTAGGATACAGAATTAAGGGGGGTTTTGCTTTTTGGAGTCGGGAAGGCAGGGCAGTTGGGGTTAAGTGACTTGCCCAAGGTCACATGGCTAGTCTGAGGTCATATTTGAACTCAGATCCTCCCGACTTCAGGGCTGGTGCTCTATTCAGTGTACCACCTAGCCACCCTGAGAATTAAGGTTTTGTGTTTTTAAATACCATGCCTAGAATTGTTGCTGTTCTTAGTGTGATGTTGGCTTGTAGTATATTTGGACTTAACACACTTCTAAAAATTAACTGTAAAATCTGTTGTTAAAAAAAATACAAATTCTGATGAGGACATTATCATTATCCCTTGTAATATTTCAATATCATAATATAAAATTAAACTTAAATATTTTGAATATGTTTGTATTGTAGATTTAGTGCCTGACACATAGTAGGCACTTAACAAATGTTTATTGTATTGTACTGTATTGATGCAAAGTTTTCCTTGGGAGGATATTCACTTCCCCCCTGCCCAATTAGTTCCGTAAATATTCATTGAGCATCTGTAATGGGAATGTAAATTTTTAAGATCTTCCCTGCCCCTAGGCTAAAGTGCCCCTGGAGCCTGGGGTGGGAGGCTTGTTTTTCAGTAGATACTTTTTGATTGGCCAATGGGTCGAGAAGGTTGTTACATTCTCTGAGCCAGGAGAAGGCTATATAAACCCTGATTTGAGGCTTTGTTTGGGGGCTCACTTTGAGAAGTGTTCTGTGATTTCATCAGTTGAGACTCTGGGAAGCCATTGTTGAGAGCCCCCTGGCTTTGAAAAACCCAGATGTTGATTTGGTATGTTTGTAATGGTTGGACAGTTTGGAAACCTGTCTACTTGATCTGTTTCTCTGTCTTGATAATTCTGTCTGTATAATCTAAAGTTCGGGGTGCTGACCTTTTTCCCCTGAACTAGGTAAACGATACATATTTGACTGATTAAGGTAAGCTTGTTAACTCATTTTGAGTTGCTTTCCTTTATCAAAACAGATCCAAGAACCTGTGTTGGCAGCCACCCTGGGGACGCTTGGGGTGCTTGCTGCTACAAAATGGTGTCACGAACAGGATCTGTAGAGTAAAAGGAAAGTATGAGGTCTGGGATAATTGTTTGTTTCCCAGTTGTGGTAGCTGTGACTCTGTGGAGCCATGGAGCAGGAGAGAAGAACGGCATGCATGTGGACTTCGCTGAGCTGAGAGCAGGAATTGTGAGCTGCCTGCATCTGCTTCACCAACACAAGGCATATTATTAGTTGCCTATAAAGGACTTAAAATCTAGTTCAGACAAGATAAAATACATGTAGAGCAAAAGATTAGTAGTACAAGGGGACAAGTGCCCAAAGAGTTGTTCAAATAGCATTTCTATAGGCTTTCATAGGAGAGGTAGATAGTTGAGCTGCATGATCAGGGAAGAGATTAGATTTGAACTAGGTTTTGAAGGTTAGGTGGGATGTGAATTTAGTAAGAGAAAGTTATCACATAAAGTGAAAAATGGTCTAAGCAAAGATTTAGAAACAACAGGAATGCTTAGGGCTCATATGAAACGCTATCACTCTAGCTGAAGTAGGAGGTTTGTGTTGGAAAGGTTATTTGGGGGGAGGTCACATAGATGTCTTTGAATGCAAAATTATTTAGTAGACTGTGGGAAACCAAAGAAGAGTTTGAATAGTGAAATGGTATGATCAGGTAGAAAAAAAAAATCATCTGAAAGTAGATGTTTAGGATAAATTAGGTGTAGAATAGAACCTGGAAGAAGAGAGGTCAGTTAGGAGATTTTTAGGAGTTGGGGATCAGTTGATAGGGACCTGACATATGGTGATAGTGTAGTGCACAATCGAAACAGCTCAAAGGAAACACATGATGCGCAGATTTGGAGAATCCACCCCAGATGTTCACACAGGCTATTTGTGCCTGACCTGTGGGAGAGCATTCTGAGCTTGTATTGATCTGATCAGCTACAGTCGACCACCTGGAAACTTAACTTGAGCACAGTGATGTCATTTTGGTCCTCTTTGAGAATGCAGGACAACAACCACTCTTTCTATATATCTATCTATCCACTCTCTCTCTCTCTCTCTCCACACATACACACATATATAAAAAGCCATTATACACACACACACATACACACATGTATATGTTTCACATACACCCCCCCTTTGTGTTGCCTTACCTCCATGAAGTACTCAATATATATGTCCCTGTGCTACCTGATAATGTCCCTGCTTCGTGAGTTTTCTCATAAGCTCATGTACCTCTACCCAAGTTTTAATCTGGATTTCATAGGCTAATTGACAGGGTTTCAGGAGACCCTACAATCAGTGCATCATTGTATAATCTACATATGTCATGCCAGATGCTGGGATACTGTTTGGTACTTGGATCTTTTGCTAACTCTGGCATTCATTCCAAATATTTGAGTGCAAAGCACTAAACAAAGTACTTTGGAGGTATACAGAGAAGAATAAGAGTCCTTGTCCACATAAAAAAGACACGGTAAACTGAAAGTTGTATAAGGAAGGTATAGAGAGGAAGGAGAGCTTACTTGTCACATTCGAAAAAAGCGTAAACAAGCTTTTCACACATCCAAAAGTGTAGGGCAGCTAGGAGAAGGAAGACGTTGTAAAAGGATGGCTGTTGGCATTTGGATGATCATAGATCCAGAGCAGGAAAGGAATTTTGAAGTCTTCTAGTGTCATTTTGCTTTCATCTTTTTTGCTTTGAATTTCGTCTTATTTTGCTAATAAGGAAACTGCGGTCCCAGGGACCTGCCCGAAGGTCTACAGGTAGTAAAATATCATGGAATTTGAAGCCAGGTCTTCCTGTCTCCAAGTCCAGTACCCTACCCTCCTACTATTTCCTAACAGTTAGAGCTGTCTTTAAGTAGAATGACCTAATTCAGGAGGTAGTGGGTTTTTTGTCCCTTGCCAGAGGTGTTCAGGTGAAGACTGGGGGAATACTTGATAGGGATGTTTTAGAGAGGTTTTCTTGTACATGTACTGGTTGGCTTAGATGACCTCAGAGGTCCCCTTGCCACTCAACTGAAACTATCTTTACCAATGTTACCATTTATTTCTTAGTTGCTAACACCAGCAGCCTTTTCTTAATCCTTCACCTCTCTATGGCATTGTCAATCACCCCCTTCCTGGATATTTTTTCTTCCCTGGGTTTTTGTGACATTGCTCCATCATGATTCCCCCACTTACCTGTCTGACAATTCCTCAATCATGCCCCACACCCTATGCCTGAATGTACCCTATGGCTGTGTCTTGGGTTTTCACCTATCGACACTCTCTAAGTGATTTCATCAGCTTTCAAGAGTACAGATTTCATCTTTATGCAGGTGACTCCCAAACCTTCATATCTAGTTTTCATCCATTTTCTAGGTCTAGTCCCACATACTCAACCACCTGTTGACATGTCCAACTGGATATTCCATAGATTTCTCAAAGTTGTATCTGAAATAGAAGTTACAGTCTTCACCCCTTGAAGTGCCCTTCTTCCTAAGTTCTCCATATTTTATCAAGTACCACTCTCCATCCAGTCAGCCAGGGTCAGAACCTCAGAGTCATCCTTGAGTCTTCTTTGCCCTTTACTTTCTTGACTCCCACTAACTGCCAGATCTTTTTTCTTCTACTTGAATCTGTCCCCTTCTTTCCATCCACATAGCTTCCTAATTGGTCTCTCTTCCACATAACTGTAAAATGGATTTTCCTAAAACATGGGTCTGACCATATTTCCTTCTTCAGAAGGGTCTGTTGCTCCTTATTTCCCCTAGGATAGAGATTCTTAACCTAGATAGGGTCCCTGGATAAGGGGTTTGAGAGAGGTATGTGAACTTGAAGAGGGAAAACATTGTATCTTTATTTTTACTAACCTCTAACTGAAACTTAGCATGTTCTTCAAGTATTTAAAAATGTTTTTCTGAGAAAGGGATTCGTTGGCTTTACCAGATTGCCAAAGAGAACTGAGATACAAAAAAAGTTAAGAATCCTGGCTCCAACGTAAAACAAACTCCTCGCTTTAGCATTTAAAGCCTTTCATGATCTGACTCCAGTCTGTCTAGAGTTCACATGGTTTCCCATCCTTCATTGACTCTATATTCCAGTGACATTGGCTAACTTGCCTATTGTAATGTAATGCCAAGGAAAGGCAACTTCCCAAGATTCAAAATACCAGCATAGGTGCTCTCCATTTTATTCAGTGACAAATTAAGAACAGAGAAGATCAAAATATGACATCATTCAAAATACAGCATTTACTAAGTGTGATTAAATAATCTCCAAGTACTACCCCACGCCAGGACCTTACATTCATTCAATCAATTACAAAGTCCCTGTTCTAAATACTACTCCACCCCTAGGCTGTACCTTCATATAGTCCATCACAAAGCCCCTCTTCTCAAATGGAGATTAGTTTCCAACCATAAGTAAAGTACATTCATTTGTTCAATCATAGAATACAAAAAGGTCAAAAGTTCCCCACCCCTGGATCACAATTGAATCTACCCCAGAGTTACAACAAGTTTAAGCGCAGCACTTAATACCCAAATGGAGGTCTTTTCTTCATCTTGACAAGAGGCAAGTTCTCAGCAATGTTTGTTCCTGGGGAGACAAAACTTAGCAAGGCCACAAGATACATTGCCAGTCTCTTCATTAATTCATCCTCTGTCTGCAGAACAGTCCTAGGACCCCTGAAAACATTAGCAAAACCCTCTCCCAGGATTTCTGTAAACATATAACAAGAAAATCCTTCTTCAGGGCTTCTGAACCAACAGAAAGGTTCCCAGACCCCTGCAACAACAGCACTGTCCTTCACCAGTGGACAGTATTCACTCTCTGTCTGGAGAACAGTCTCAGGAGCTCTTAACCAACAGCCAGGTTCCAGCACTTCTTCAACAACAGGACTGTCTTTCACCAGTGGACAAATCTGGCAAAACAACATCAAAACAGACAAAGTACCAGCAAAACAGCCATGTCTCCTCAGTCCTTGGCAGCTCTGCGGGCAGGTCTCAAAAGTCCAGGGCAATTCAAAATGGCCCTCAGTAATCCTCTCAGTCTCTCTCTGCCTCCAAAAAGGGTGCTGCTTCCAAAAAGTTCTTCTGCCTCTCTCTTGTGTCTCTCCAAATCTACTGTCACCAGCTCCTCCCAGTCCAGCCCTCTCTTTTCACGTCAACAAGTCCATCACACAAGTGGCATTAACAAGCTCTGGGTTTTAACACAATCAATTTGAAAACGAAGCCAATACAGGGGGATCTTTATATTCCATTACTATCACACCTATGTATGTCCCTCCATCTCTTGCCTCCTTGAAGCCTATGCCTGGAATGCTCTCATCACATAATGTCTATCGGAATCTCCAGCTTCCATCTTAGGCTTATGCTCAAGTGCCACTTCCTAAAATTTGACCTTTCAATCCCTACCTCCCTTGCCCAGTTGTTAGCTTTTTCTTCCCTCATGAAATTACTTTTAATTTACTTTGTTTATTTTATATTTACTTATCATTCTATAAAATGTGAGCTCCTTGAAGATATAGACTTCTTGTTTAGTGTCCACAATGCTTGATACACATAGTAGGTGTTTAATAAATTGTCTATTATATTAAATTGACTTTTGTCAGGAAATCAGTGAAGATTTCACAAAGGGACTGGCATTTGAATTGGGGCTTAAAGGTTTGTCAGGAATTGGATATCTGGTTCTTACCAAAAGACTTTTGAGATGTGTTTTCACCAAAAGGTCTCCCTTGCTTTATTTAATTTCCCTAGATTGAAGTAAATTTTATAGAAATTTTTAACAGTTTCTTTTTATATTGGAAGTTAATATGAATTCTTCGCTAGCTAGACCCCAAATGATTTCATGATTTCTCTAGCTGGCCAATATATAGAAGACTGCATTATGTAGTTCACTTGATAGTTAACTATTTTTACCAGAGAGTGGCAGCAAAACCCAGCTGAGTGAGTAAAATGAAAAAAGGAGATACATAATACCTCATATTTTGTATTTAGATAGAAAATAGTAGATGTTGTGAGCATATTGAAAAACCAGTTATGGTTAACCTACCATGGTGATCATACTTTAATGTTAAAACCTGAAGCACTAGCTTCACAGAGTCCTTGTGATTTTGTGTTACGTCTCATTTCATTCTAGGTTGTTAACTATTTCAGCATTTAGGTATACTATCAAAATGGTGAAGACTTTTTTTTTAATTTTCTAACTTCCTCTTATTTCTCTAATATGTTTTATCCCAGTTTAGCAGTAAAGTACTCACATAGAATAAGAGACTAAATCTCAAAATCCAAATTATTCTCATTAATTATTTGATCTGGTATATATACATTATGATTTCAAAGACAGCATAGAAGTTAAAGAGATTAGCAGTTTTCATGTTTTCCATACTTTTTATTTCCTTTAAAGCCAAAACCATGGTAATTATTACATTGTATTAAGTTTACAATCCAGAAATTCTGGTTTTTATGAAGGAAACATGGTGTCCCTGAATGATGTGAAAACTTAAGCATTTCTTTAGTTCTCCACAGTCCAAGAGCTGCTATGATTTCTGTGTGAATAAAGAATATCTATTCTAAAAGGAACACTGAGGGGCAGCTAGGTGGCGCAGTGAGTAAAGCGCTGGACCCAGAGTTGGAAGGACCCGAGTTCGGTTCCGGCCTCAGACACTTAACACCCACACACAAAAAAAAAACTAGCCACGTAACCTTGGGCAAGTTACTTAACCCCAATTGCCCTCCAAAAAGCAAAAGAATAAAAAAAAATAAAAGGAACACTGATGCCATGTTTCCCCGATAATAAGACACTGTCTTATTAGTTTTTTGGACAGAAAAACACCAGAGGGCTTATTTTCAGGGGAGGGCTTATTTTAATGAACATTGACAGCAATTTTAATAAACAGGTAAATGTGAACAAAAAAATGTACCTTTATTCAATAAGCAAATCACTGGGGAAGAACAGGATGACGCGCTCACTGCTGCAGCTCTGATTGGATGCAGCTCGGAGCACAGCGTGCGTTTCACCTGGGGGGGGGACGGTGCATACAGAGGGTACCGTAATGTAGCGTGTAGCGCAGGGGATAACCTTCACTACAGTAGCAATTTCAATAGGGCTTATTTTCGGGGGAGGGCTTATTTTAGAGGAATCTTACACAGTAAGGGGAGGGCTTATTTTCGGGATAGGTCTTATTATCGGGGAAACACGATACTGAAAAGATTTGTCCAAACAGATATTATTTTTATGAAGAATTTGGGTCCCCTCCCCCTCAAAAAACCCCACTTTTGATTGCCTTTTTTTAAAGTGAGAAAAATCATCCCTCAGTACTTCAGGAAAAGGGAGGCCTGTTTAATTTTTGCCTTTGTATATATTCAGTGGCCAGCCTAGTACCTTCTTTGAACACAGTAGCTACTTAATAAGTTCATGTTTATTGAATGAATCGTTGATGTGACTCACCTCAATTGGAGTCACTGCCTTAGCTATAAAAGTAGGTAATATATTTTAGTCCAATTTAGTTTCTATATATGTATACTTATTACAGTAAGAACTTTGCCTAATTTTGGTTATATATCTTTTTTCCACTAGAGGGTGCAACAAGAGCTTGATTTGAATTCTTCATTCTGTTTACCTAAACTGGAAATGATAGGATTGTGTCACTGTGTTGAGTAGTTTATGACTGTGTGAAAGATTTTTTAAAATAAGCATAATTGTTCTAATAATCCATGCTTATATTTTCATTTTTATATTGCAGGTTACTGATTTTGGGGTCCTATGAAAGAGAAACAAATGTTCATTGCACACTTGAGTTGAGCAGTGGTGTTTGGGAAGAAAAACAAAGGAGTTCTATTAAAACGGTAAAATATCTTTATATAAAACTATGTCAGATGTTTTTAATGTCAAATGTTGCTATGGATCACTAAAATAAATTGATCACAAACTCAGTCTTCAAGTTAATTACTTTTTCCTTTGTGCCCTAAATTCTGTTACTAATATCAAATATATTTATACTGTGTATGTGGATGTATGTACATAGGAGCAGAGAGATGGTATAGAGCATAGGGTGTGGAATCAGGAAGACCAGACCTCAAATCCACCCTCAGATAGTTACTAGAGGTGTGACCTTGGGCAAGTCACTTAACCTCTTCAACCTTAGCTTCCTTATCTGTAAAATGGGGATAATAATAGCACCTACTTGACAGAGTTGTTATAAGGATCAAATGAGATAATACATATTAAGTGTTAGGTAGGGATTGTTATGAGGATCAAATGAGACAATATGTTATCAGGTGTTTTTATATATTCTATATATCTATATATCGATGTTATTGTATTATAGATAGAGTATTCATCATGAACCATATAAATACATATTATTTGATTTGCTTATATAACAAGCATCATCTTATATGAGATTCGTTCTCAAAATGTCAAGTATAGTGTTGTTGTTTTTAAATGGAGAAATTGGACAAGAACTGTTCAGGGTCCTCAAAAATTGATTTCTGGCCCTAAAAGTATAGTGCCTGGCTTATATTTCTTAATTGCTTGTGTAGCAAGTAGCACCATGTTTTATTGTCTTGTAAGTGTAAGAATTTCAGAACTTGTAAAAACAAAAGAAACTTCTAAGTCTTTATGTTTTATGCACGTATTTTAAGTTAGCCAATTCTCAAAGTAATCAATTATTAATCGTCTTGTTCTAGTAGGCTAATTGCTATTATTCTGAACTGTTTAATATATCTGTGTATTATGTATAATGCCTATGTATTTCTTGATGTTTCATAGTAGCACATCTAAAAGCAAAATATAGCACTATTTATTAGACTGTGTATTGTTTACAGAATTATGTGGTTTCTTTTTTGTGGCTAATTTTTATTTTATTTTATTTCTTAATTACACGTAAAGAAAAAATTGTAATATTCATTTAAAAAATTTAATTTCCAGATTCTCTCTCTTCCTTTCCCCTCTCCCTTGTGGTTTCCTTTCTAAAAATTCTTCAGGGTTTTATATTGGAAATAGAAGAAATTTCTTTGAAATAGAGGAGGTACTTATAATGTCCAGCAAGAAATTCATGTTAAAACCAATTTAGTTCTTATATCATGTGATGATTTGGGTATGTAAATTGACTATGGACTCTATAAAGGAACATCAAAACATCTTAAATGTATATTGTCACTGTATAGGTGAAAAGAATACTTAGTATCTTAAATGACTGAGCGCTGTTTTTAAAAGCATTTCTTTTTAATTATTTTATAAAACTGTAGGCTTATGGTCTCTCTTTTAATGTTATAATGAAACACCAGTGTGATTCATATTTTTAACAGTTGGTGGCAGTATCACTAAGCCCATGATTATATCTTAAAAAAGAAATTATCATTTGCGATAGAGGAAAAGTAGTCAACATCATCAATGTCACAGTATCATCTCATTTAGTGAGATTTTAAACTAGTGATCGAAAAGGAATTCCTTTATTGGAACTGCAGTGAGAGGGCTTACGAGATGCTGTGCTGTTTTTGGAAGGTGATCTTGCCATCTTTTACCTGAAACATAGCAATACATAAGCCCATCATAACCCACAGTGAATTCTTGGTTCCTATGAAGACAAAATGACATTTGATTTTCATTTTAAATTTAAATTACTCCTTAAAAAGCAACTTCCCCAATGAATAGTTTTTTTTCCTTTTATTTTTAATGTATTTATTTTTAGTTTTCAACATTCATCTCCACAAGATTTTGAGTTACAATTTTTTTTCTCCCTGTCTTTCCCCTATCCCCCCACCCCAAAACAGCAAGCCTACCTTCCCCCAATCTACTCTCTCTTATGTCCTCCCTAACTTTCTAGAAGGGCAAGATGGGTCTCTATACCCCAGTACCTGTATATCCTATTTCCCAATTGCATGTAAGAAAACAATTTTTAAACATTTGTTTTTAAAACTTTTGAGTTCCAGATTTTTTTCCCCTTCTTCCCTCCTCACCCGCCCCCACTGGGAAGACAAGCAATTCAATATAGATTGTATATGTGTAATTACCCAGAGCTCCTCTATAGTTATATTGTGAAAGACCAGCTATACTTCCCTCCATCCCATCCTGCCCCCCACCCACTCTACCTTCTCCCTCTACCACATCCCCCTTCAAAAATGTTTGCCTCTAACTACCCTCTCCCCCAATCTGCCCTGCCTCCCCACTCCTATCCCCTGCCCCCCTATTATCTTGTAGGGTAAGATACCCAATTGAGTGTGTATGTTATTCCCTCCTTAGGCCAAATTCAATGAAAATAAGGTTGTCCCATTCCCTTTCACCTTCCTGCCCTTCCCCTCCATTGTAACAGTTTTCTCTTGCCTCTTTTAAATGAGATAATTTACCCTGATGTATTGCTCCCTTTCTTCTCCCAATAAATTCCTCTCTCACCTCTGTTTTTTTAAAACTTAGTTTATTTTAAACTTAAATACTAAAATTTAAATACACAAAAGGAAAAGAAAAAGAAACATTGTGAGCTTAAATACAAAATAAGAAAAGAAAAAAAAGCATTGCCATGTGCACAGCAGAATGTAAGAGGATTCAAAATATACAGCAATAAATTTCCATTTTACAAAAGCCTATATAATAAATACTACACATTATATTCCAAGCTGTCCATCTTTTCTTTGCTTCCTTGTAAGTTTTCTTTTGTTCTCTGCTGTGCACGTTTTACTGTTCCCCCCCCCCGACTGCATTTAAGTGCGGATAAATATATACATATTTTTATGTGTGTGTATGTATGTATTTATATATGTATATGCATATACACATATGCACACAATCTATATACACATACATGCACACATACAAACATATACTTATATACATACATGTACTTCGATATCTATAATCCTCCTCATATAAACATATACATTCATATGTGTCTATGACCATGCTATACTTGTTTGTCCTCTGTTTCTCTGAGTATGGATAACCTTTTCCTTCACAGATCCAAATCTTTCCATATTTTTCTAAGTCCCCATCATTTCCTGTACCACAGCAGTATTCCAGCTTTATACTGTCTAGTTATTTTAGATAGTCTAAAACAATATTGATTAGTATAACTGACATATAGTATAGTTTCCCTATTTTTCTCTTTTGATTAAGTCTATTTTAGCTTTAACTTTTTCTGAGATCATTATTACTACCTCTGTTCCTTCTTCCCTGATCTTAATGTGTGTATCTCCTATTTTCCATCTCTCCTAACTTCTCTACTTTTCTTCTACCTGCTACCTTGCCCTCCTATTACTTAACCTACCCCCCTCACCAGAGATCTCTCCCTTATCCTCTCCCCCCTCCCAAGCCCCTTAACCTTTTATTTCTTTTTGAATTTAGAAGACTTTTATACCCTTCTAGATAGAGAGGTATTGTTCCCTCTTTTACCCATTCCCAGTGAAAGTAGTATTCCAGAACTACCAGTCCCCTCCCCCATCTAATTCTTGTGTCACTTCTTCTTGCACCTCATTTGTATAAAATAATTACTCATTTTACCTTTTCCTAAACAGTTTTACTTTTTAGAATCACATCATAGTCAAGTCTACCCCATTCAGACTACCCAATTTCTAATAAGAATCTTACGCATACATTTTACATTTCCTCATATAAATAGTGAAGCCTGTCCTTTTGTAGTATTTTTGTTTTCAGTGACTTGGGGTTATTAACAACAATGATGATGATAATGATAGATAGCATTTATATGGCACCTACTATGCACCAAGCACTGTCCTTAATGCAGACATCTGATCTTCATAACAACCCTGGGAGGTAGGTGCTATTATCATCCCCATTTTATAGTTGAGGAAACTGAAGCAAGCAGCGGTTAAATGACTTGTTCAGGGTTACACAACTAGTAAACGTCAGAGATCAGATTTGAACTTAGGTTTTGCTAACTCTAGGCCCAGTGCTCTATTCACTGCACCACTGTAACAGCAAGCACCCTAACATACCCAGGATGGCTGCTAGTACAGGTTCTTTGATCTGCTTTTCTAAAGGAAAGCAACTCAAAAGGGGTTAATGATCTTTCTTTAAATCAAATATATATATAATTCTCTTAGTTCAGGGGAAAAAGTCCACACCCTGAACTTCAGAAAATACAAGCAGAAATTGCAAGCAGATAAAAAATACAGACAGAAAATGACACAATGAAACAGACCAACAGACAGGGCTTCTAGCAGTCTGATTATTACATACATACAATTAGTTACCAGAGAGAGAAGCACCAACATCTGGATTTTCAAAGCTGGGTGCCCAGAGTCTCCTCCAGGCAAATCATACAACTCTTCCCATAAGTGAGCCCCAAAGCAAAATTTCACCTCAGGGAGTATATATAGCCTTCTTCAGGATCAGAGAACATCACAAGCTTTATGACCCATTGCCTAATTACAAAGTAACAAAAGGTGGACCTTCCTGAAAAACAAGCCTCCCCTAAGCAAGCTTCTCTTGTTGGGCTCCCAGTGAGGCCCATTAAGGGACTGGAAATATCTTCAAATTCCCTAGGCCTATTAAGGGGCAGGGAAGATCTTCAAATTCCCTTACCATTACAACAACCTAGCCACCTATATAAAAATGATAAAGGCATAGTTGACTCATTTATCCAGTTTAAAAATGACACAAATTTGGGAGAGAAAGCTAACACACTGGATGGTAGTTTTAAAAAAGATCTTGACAGACTAAAATTCTGGGCCAAATCTAATGAGAAGAAATTTAATAGAGATAAATGTAAAGTCTTAGGCAGGTTTTCAAAATCAGTTTTTCAAATAGAAGATAGAGGAAACATGCTGAGGTGACAAAATAACAGTATGTCTGAAATAAAATTTCATGTACTGCAGGCTCAACACGAATTAGTAGTGTTGACGTGGCAGCCAAGAAAGGTAATGTAGTCTTATGCTATATTAATAGAGATACCTTCTAAGGAAGAAAGAGATGACAATCCCTTAGTATTCTATTCTGGAGTATAGTATTCATTCTGGATGCCACAATTTAGGAAGCATAGATATTGGTAAACTGGAGAGGATCCAGAGAAAGACAGTAATTATGTTGAAGAGCCTTGAGTATATGCTATATGAAGACTGATTTGTAGAACTAGGGATGTTGTAGCTTGGAGAAGGGGAAACTTGGGAGGAATGTTTTTATTTTTTAATTATATATATTTTTTTAATCACCAAAATTTCTCACAGTATTCTTTCCCATCCCCTTCCCAAAGAACCATCCTATATAACAGATATTTTTTAAAAAGAAAAAGACGGGGTGGCTAGGTGGTGCAGTGGATAGAGTACTGGCCCTGGAGTCAGGAGAACCTGAGTTCCAATGTGGCCTCAGACACTTAACACAAAACGAGCCATGTGACCTTGGACAAATCACTTAACCCCAATTGCCCTACCTTCCCCCCTCCAAAAAGGAAAAAGACAAGAAAAAAATCAGCAAAACTGATCAATACATCCAGTCACATCAAATTATTGCAGAAATTGGTACATTACACACAATATGTACAATGAGCACATTTACCTCTGATTATTGGTAGGGGATATGTTAAAGGTGTCTTATTTTTTCTTTCAAGCTTTACTTTTGCAAAATTCATTTGATTTTTTGTAGTTCTTTCTGTTCACGTTGTTTTGGTTATTGTATATACTGTTTTCTTGGTTCCACTTTCTTCACTTTATCAAATCATGTACATCTTTCCATTCTTTATATTCATCAAAACATACATTTCTTACAGCATAGTAATATTCCATTACATTCATACACCATGACTTGTTTAACCATTCCCCAGTCAATGGACATCTACTTTGTTTCCAGTTCTTTGCTACAACAAAAATGCTGCTATAAATATTTATTGTAAATTTTAAAATTTAGTAATAAGTAACTGTTATACCTGTGATAAATGTAAAGTCACCTTAGTTCTTCTTGTGTGTGTGTGTGTGCATAAATACATACATGTTTTAGAATGTGTGTATGTATATGTATATACACACAAATATTGCTTGCCACCCCATTTTCCCCTTTACTGTAAAAGCTCTTCCATTCATGCCTCTTATGTGAGAAAATTTTCTCCATTCTACCTCTCCCTTCCCCCTTCTCCCAGTTCATTCTTCTTTCTCACCTGTCTTTTTTTTTAATCATCCCAGCATAATCAATTCACATTTACAGCCTCTGTCTAGATGTCTTCTAACTGTCCTAATGATGATAAAGATCTTAGGAGTTATATGTATTCTCTTCCCATATAGGAACGTAAACAGTTTTACCTTACTGAACGCCTTGTGATTTCGCTTTCTCTTTTGTGATTACTTTTTTTCTGCTTCTCTTGAGTCTTCTGTTTGAATGTCATCTTTTCTATTCAGCTCTTTTCTTTTTATCAGGAATGCTTAAAAGACCTCTGTTTGATCAAATGTATATATATTTTTTCTGTGTACTTGCAACATTGTCTCTTTGACCTAGGAGTTCTGGAATTTAGTTATAATATTCCTGGGAGCTTTCATTTTGGGATCTCTTTCAGGAAGTGATCAGTGCCTTCTTTTCAATTCTGTTTTACCCTCTCGATCTAAGATATCTTTATAATTCCATGACATTTGATGTCTAGACTCTGTTTTTGAACATGGCTTTCAAGTAGTTCAATAATTCTTAAATTGTCTCCTTTTGACCTATTTCTAGGTCAGTTGTTTTCTGATGCAATATTTCACATTTTCTATTTTTTCATCCTTTTGGCCGTTTGATTGTTTCTTGATGTCTCCTGGAGTCATTAGCATCTACTTGCCCAATTCTAATTTTTGAGAAATTATAGTTTTTCTAGTGGGCTTTTGTACTTCTTTTTCCATTTGGCTATTCTCCATTTTGGGAGTTCTTTTCTGAAGTGAATTTTTGAACTTCCTTTTCCATTTGGCCAATTTTGCTTTTAAAGGAGTTCTTTTATTCAGTGAATTTCTTTTTTTTTTTTTAAACCAGTAGGCTACTTGTGTTTTTTTAAGGTGTTGTTTTCTTCAGAGTTTTTTTTTTGGGGGGGGGAGCTTCTTGGCTGCCATGTCACACTTCTAATTCATGTTGAGCTTGCAGTACGTGAAATTTTATTTCAGACATACTGTTATTTTGTCATCTCAGCATGCTTCCTCTATCTTCTATTTGAAAAACTGATTTTGAAAACCTGCCTAAGACTTTACCTCTTTTTCCAAACTGTTGATTCATCACTCTCATTTCTTTTCATATTTTTTTCTCTACCACTCTTATCTCTTTAATTCTTCTAGGAGTTCTTCATGGGCTCTTGGATTCAATCAACATAATTTTCTTAGAGGCTTTGCTTGTAACTGTTTCCATGTTGTTTTTGTCTGCTTTTGTGTCTTTGTCTTCCCTGTCACCACAGTAGCTTTTTATTATACTCCAGGTTTGTTATTGTTGTTTACTTATTCTCTCAGCTTGTTTTCTTGACTTTGAACTCTATGTTAAAGTTTTGGACTGTACTCACCTGGGAGTGGAGAGGCACTGTTCCAAGATCCAGGCCTTTTCATGTCTTTGTTTTCAGAGCTAGTTTGGGCAGGGGAAGGCAGATCTGCAAGTTCTTAGTGATTCCAAGGTGGTCTGGTCAGTGTTCTCCTGGTCTGTGCTCTGGTCTTACCCAGGAAGGGACCACTGCTTCCCTGCAGCCACAAGTATTAGTATAACTTTTGGCTCTAGGTCTTTAACCAGTGCCCATGCTCCCTTGTGACTGACCACAGATGCTCCTCTCTGCCCTGGAACTGTGACCCAGAACTGTGTATGGGCAACACAGAGTAGCCCACAAAGGTCCTCTATATTCTCTTTCTTTCAAGTTGTCTGACTCCCTTACTGTTTCTGGACTGAGAGCTCCCTAAGCTGCTGTTGCTGCCTCTGTCACAGCTGCCTCTCACCCACCACTGATGCCAGTCCGTATCCCAGTGCCATAGATCTCTCCTGCCAGCCTTTTAAGTTGTCTTAGGCTGGAGAAATGGCTCACTCTGATCTTTTGTTGGCTCTGCTGCTCCAAAATTTGATTTGAGACATTCTTTAAAGTTGTGAGTTGCTGCCTCTCCTCTACCATCTTGGCTCTCCTCTGCTCATCATATCTTATAACACAATTCCATCACAATCATATTACCACAACTTGTTGAGCCATTATTCCCCATTTGATGGTCATCCCTTAAATTTCCAATTCTTTGGCACCACAAAGAGTTGTTAAAAGATATTTTTGTACATATAATTCCTTTTCCCTTTTCTTTGATCTCTTTGGGGTGCAGATCTAGTAGTGGTATTGGTACCTATTATATCTATATGTAAGACATGGTGAATTGTGGGGAGGGGGAGATTCAGAGAAATATAAGACATGGTTCTAGATCTAATGAAGCTTGAAATATCATTTGGGAAATAGGACATAATACATTTATGCTAAAAAATGTTAATAGAAAAGATTTAAATGACTTCAAGACTACATATAAAATATCACAAAGCAGCCATCAGATTTGTGATACAGACTTGCTATTGTAGTTAATTAGATTAAGAGATTACTAGCCATCATGAAAAGTTTAAATGTTAGATGAGGTGATATGGAAAGGAATGGAGAACAATATGGGGGATTAATGAGCCTATATATGAGTGAATCATGCAATTGATCAGAAAAATTCAGAACGGGGACCTTAGAGGTAATAGGCATGAGGAAACTGAGACTAAAAGAGGTTGGTATTTTTCTCAAATTCAAATCAGTGAATTTAGAATCAGAAGAGGACCTGTGTTCAAATCTCAGGCCTGCTTACTACATATATGACTTTGGACAAGTCACAACTTTCTCTAGGCCTTTATGAAATGAAGAGCTTGTTTTAAATGTTCTCTCGGGATATCTTTCACGTCTAAATTGATTATCTTACAATATCAGGTCTCCTTACTCTTAGTGAGCTTTGTACTTCACTAAGCAGTCATGGGAGGGCCTAGAATTCTACATTTGGAGAATTAAGGCTTTAGCTAGTAATGAGTGAGAGGCTATTAAAGGATTTTGAACAAGGGAATAATACTTACACCTGTATTTTAGGAAGATTCACTTTCCAGAGCCACAGGATTTAAGAGCTGAAAGATATCTATTTCAGTGGTCATCTAGTTCAGCTCATACACACAATCACCCAGCCTCTCCTTAAAGAACCCAGAGGAGGAGGAAATCACCACCTCCAAAGACTGGCGCTTTACTTTTGGGCTCCCCTTTTGGCTCTAATTGTTAAGAAGATTTTCCTGACTGACATTTTCCATTCCTTCTTTGTAACCTGTGGCCCTGGTTCGGCCCTCTGGGTCCAAACAAAAGAAGTCTAATCTCTTTTCCTCATTATGAACCTTCAGATGCTAGAAGATGGCTTTCGTGTTCCTCTTTGTCCTTTTTCAATTTCCTCCAACTGATCCTAGTATGTCTTTTGACTCAGGACCCTTCCATACCGTGGTTACCCTCCTCTAGAGCCATTGTTTCCCTGTTTTTCACCCCTTTCTCCCAATTGTCAAGCCTCCCTGAGTGGGGGAGAAAACAATCTACTGGGGCGGCCAGGTAGCACAGCGAGTAAGAGCACTGGCTCCAGTGTCGGGACGACCTGGGAGTGGAATCCGGGCTCAGACACTTAGCACCCACCCAGAAACACCTGTCTGTGTAACCTTGAGCAAGTTACTTAACCCCAATTGCTTAGGGGCGGCCAGGTGGCTCAGCGAGTAAGAGCACCAGCTCCAGTGTCAGGACGACCTGGGGATCAAATCCAGGCCCAGATACTCAGCACCACACCCAGAATTAACTGGCCATTATTATCAATTAATTGAGCAAATTACTTAACCCCCATTGCTTAAAAAAAAAATCTACTACCCTTCTAACAGGCACTTTAATCCAAAGCATTTGATGTCACTTTTCAGAGAAATAATTAATTTTAGGATTTATTTTGAAATGTATAATTCCAAAGAATAGCATACAGTTTTAACTAGAGGAATCTGTGTTTTTTTTTTTTCTTAAAGTCTTCATAACTTGGTCACAGCTGTAGTCATGTTTTATTCTCCTTTGTTTTATTTGCAAAGATAAAATGAATAAACTACTTTAATACTTGGAGATCTTTCCAACATTTGTTATAATTAGAAACTATTATTTGAGATATTAGGAAGTGTCAAAATTAGATTTGAAAAATGAATGTAAGTTATTAATTAGATCTAGTTCTGAAAATGTCAGCAATAACATGTTTCTGCAAGGCCTCAAATGTCATCCATGACTGGACTTCATAATCTTAAGGAAGTGATTTGCAATACTTTATGTGCAGAAATAATAAAACATTACTAATATGTGATAGTATAACTTTTGATGGTTTTATGAGTGCATGACAGACCCATATAGGCATTAGAAAATAGCATTATAAGGTCAATACTTGTAGTATAAACTTCATTTTATAGAGAACATTTGATGAAAAAACTAGCTGTGACACCCAGCATTTTCAAGTCCAAGGACCCTTTAATATATAAAAATCCTGGGCTACCGTTATAAAAATGGTATTACTACTGTTGATTGAGAATGTACCTAATGACAGTAAGACAGTGCTTGTTGTGCATATAGATTTAAGTTCACCATTTGGAACATGACTTACTTACCCTTGACATTATTTTCCTTTTTTTTAATTGAAACATGCCTTTTATTTTTATATCATTTTTATTTCTAAATACATTCTTCCTCCTACCTATGAAACTTACCCTTTAATCAAAGATTAAAAACAATAACAAAAACAATTCAGCACAGCCACCCCAGTACATAGATTGCACTTTCTTTTGGGAACTTAGATGGGATCAGATCACTGAGATCCTATCCAACTCCAGGATTCTATAACTTTGTGAAATAGATTTCTTTTTAGTGTCACTTTTAATGTACAGCAAATTCATAGCATTGAAAAAAGCTGTTAGAAAATGCTATGCAGTAATGTAAAATCAGAAGTGTCTGAGAGACTCATTTATGAGTACATAAGGCCAAATGCTTCACAGTTGGCATTTTGGTGGGCTTATTTAGCTACCTAAAGCCAAATGCCTTGGAGTTAGCATTTTGGTGTTCTTATTGAACGGTTTTGCCATTTACGAGTTTAATCCTATCAAAAGGAAAAAGAAGGATTAAAGCAAATAAAGCTTTTGGAAAATGTCACTTTTTATGAAAACCCTGTTCTTGTTCAGTTTGATAATATTTGCGAATACATGAGGAGCACTGAGTTTTTAACCACATATAATATTCTGTAATCTTTTTTTATGAATAAATTGAAGACTCTTGAACTTTAACAATAAATCCTATATAGCTTTTCTGCTTTTATCATTAAAATTTTTTGGTTAAAAATTGAATTCTGGTTCTAAGTTCAGGTGTTTGTAATGTTGAAAGATTATTTTTTATAATATTATTATATTATATATATAATAATATAATATTTATATAATATAATTATTATTATGTAATGAAGTAAAATTATGCAGCTTTTGCTAAATAATCGAAACTTGAATTAATTCAACAAGTATTTATTTTGTGTATATAGGGAACTTATGTTAGACATTTTAGGTGTGATGTGTAGTTAGGTACAAAGACCTTGTTCCTACCATCCAAAAAACTTACTCTTGCTTCTTGGAGAGGCACTATGGCTTAGTGGAAAGCACAGTAATCTGAGACCTGTATTTGAATCCTGATCCTCCTACTTAAAGCTGTGTAACTTTGGCTACATCATTTAACATCACTAAGCACCAGTTTCCCCATCTGTAAAATAGGGATTTTAACTGGCCTGTCCATCTCATACCTTTCTAAGGAATATTTCAGTATTCAACAAATCTTTATTAAGTGCCTATCATGTTAGGCACTGGTGATAGAAAGATACATACATGCTTACAGTGATATTATAAGGGAAGACTTTTATAGTAATAACTGATAACATAATACATGAGAAATCTTAAGGAAAGAAATAAATAAAAGGTTTTATAGGGGTTAGGATGGAAGGCGGTGGTTTGCATTTGTAAATAAGGGGAAGTATTCAAATAACCTTTTTCTAAATTGTAATGGGATGATTACTATATCAGGACCAAAAACCCAGTTAAGGTTTAGACTAAGGTGGAAGAGATTATGATCAGTTAGAGATCAGACTTCGAAAAGGTATTTTCTGAGCTGGACCTTAAAGTGTGGATAGGGTTTTTACACACTGGGGAAGGGAGCCATTCCAACTTTAGAGTGACTGCTCATGACTTAGAATGACTGAAACCTCTGAAGGAACCTTGTGTAACCCAATTTCATCAAACCTTCATGTGGAAGAAATAAAACTAGAATAATAGGTAGGGACCCTTTATAGAGGAATCCGAGTTGTTCTTTAGAAAGATTAATCTGGGTGGTAGTATATAGAATGCCTTGTATCTAGGGGAAGTTGGAAGCAGAATGAGGGGACTTTTTGTAGTATCTGGTAGTAAGAGCCTAAATTAGGGTAGTAGCATTGGGAATGGAAAGGGAAGAGAGAAGTAAGAATTGTTTTGGAGGCAGAATCAGCAGGACTTTGCAACTAGTTAGTTTGAAAGAGTGAGGGAGTGAATAGCAGAGATTCACTAAGGTTTAATGCTTGATTGACTCATGGCATCATGAACAAGTCATGAGGGCAGGAGAGCTAGTTTTGGTTGGAAGATAAGTTTGAGTGAAGAACACTTGTTAGATGAGAACTTTATTGTTCACTAGCTTTTTAAAAATGTTTTTAATGACTCATTAAAGACTAGCTTTCTACCAGGTAATGTAGGAATACCAGATGGTAGTTACTTAGTCTCTGTCATAGAAACTCTTTGTGAGGTAACCCATTTCATTTTTGGATACTCTCAAATTGTTTGTAAGATCAGTATTTATATTAAGGTAAAATCTATCTCCCTGTTACTTGTGCCTATTAGTCTTCCTAATACTACTTTCTAGAGCCTTGCAATGAAGATTGAATTTGTCTTCCAAATGACAGCTCTTAAGATATTTTAAGACACTGGTCATGTTTTCAATAAATATTCTTTCCAATATGCTAAACATCCTTAGATCTTTCAGTTGTTTCTCATGAAACAGTAGGATTTTGAGTATTCATACTCTCCTGGTCATCTTTCTCTGGATATACTTCAGCTTGTCATCATTACTCTTCGCATCTAGCTCTGAATACACTGCTTCAGGTGGTCTTCATGAGCATTAGCTGCAGTGGGACCACTGCTTCCTTGTTCGGGGAGTTATAACTTTCATTACTGCACTTTAAAATAGTGTTAACTTTGCATTAACAGCTACATCAAAATTTTAACTGATATAATTTGTAGTCAACTCTAATTTTCAGTCTCATTTTTAGTTTGCTGGAATTTTTGTTCAGTTTTGGAATCTTCACCTCAGGTAAGAGAAATGGAGTTCCAATGGAAAAAGGAATAAAACCGTTAAGAGGTAAAAAATAAAACCAGCGTGTGAAGGAATTATATTAGCAGAAACTTTTGTCTTTTACTTTTTGCCTTCACATGATCCTGGATCCACCAGCTCTGCTTTCTTAGCACTGTGCTAAGGACAGAGTAAGTGCTTAATAAATGCATGTTGCCTGTTGACTGATTTTGCCAGTATCGTTTCCAAATACTTAATTATTTTAGCAGCAGTCACTGATGCTTTGAGGTACTCTGGCGCTTTCACGTAGATACACATTGAAAGACCAGTAAGCTGGCATTTTATATCATTTTTTTCAATTACTTAATGTGTGCCAGGCACTGTGCTAGGCACTATGGATACAGAGAAAAAATAAATAGCCCCTGTCCTCAGAGAACTTAAATTTTATTTGGGTAGACATGAACAGTTAAGTTCAAGAACATTTCATAAATGTCTGCTGCGTGCAGAGGACCATCCTTGGCACTGAGAAACACTGGCACTTTAAATACTACTCCTGTAGGTAGGAGATCTCAGATATGGTCTCTATTATACTGTGATCTTGTTCTTTTTTCAGAACAATGTGCACATCTTGAGCACAGGTGCTCTTTTCTTCCTTGTTCTTCCATCACTCGAATGGGTCCAACACAGAGAGTCAATGAGTGACTTAGTGAACATTTGTTGAGTTGTGAAATTGGACCTGTGTGAGTACATTATAGATAGGAAAAAGGTGGAGGAGTTCATTAGACTTAAAGGATGGGTAGGGAGGCAGCAGGTTGGGGACAGGAGAGAGAATTTCAGTCTTGATGAAGAGCATGAATAAAAACACAGAACCTAGAAAACACATGGTATGTTTGAGAATGGTGGCCTTTTCTTTGGTCTTTCTGACCTCTTTGCTCCATTTGGCACTGTTGATCACTCTATTCTCCTAGATATTCTCTGGTTTTTTGTGACATTGCTCTCTCTTGGTCCTTTTGCCTGTGTCCTAGCTCCCTTTCAATATCCTTTGCTTTTGGCATCCACACTGTGAGTGTACCCCCAGGCCTTGCCCTAGGCAACTTATAAACATATTAAAAAAAAGGGGTTGCTAGTTGCTTCATCTTAAAACTAGGAAGGTTAAAAAATTATTTTAAGTTAATCATTATATACAGTATATGTTCTTTTTGATTGAGAAAGAATGCTATTACATAGTTTGAATCTTATCAGAAGTCAACATAAAAAGGTGGACTTGTTCTCATGGCTATTTTCTGGTAATATAAACATTTGGTCTAATGGTTTAATCATCAGTATCATCTAGTAGAACATAGAATTTAGCTTTCGGTGTGTGTATGTGTGTGTGTGTGTGTGTGTGTGTGTGTGTGTGTTAGAGAGATTTCACACAGTCTGTCTTTGTGTTAATCAGAAGTTACTTTCTATATAGTCTTCATCGAGGGTCCTTAGTAGTGATACGGGATCTAGTCAAACTAAATTTTAACAGTGATGTGATGGCTTGATTATTTCCTTGCTAGAAAGGGGAGGGAGGTAAACGTGTCTAATAAATATTAAGATTATTGGTATTCTCAACAAATGCATTTGTAGCAGATTGGGGCAGGGGGTGGGGGGTTCAGATCCTTTGTGGCAAGACAGTTGTACTTTAATCTTTGTTGACCAGGTGTCATAAAAGGTTAGATATGGTAGATAAAACTTTTCCTTCAAATGTATAAAGTTTGAACCATCTGGATCATTTTTAATCAGTAAAACTAGGTCCATGTGGTTGATGTGATTGGAATAATCTAAAGATCTCATAGCTCAAATATATAGAGAACTTTGTCTATAAGAATGAGTCATTCCCCAATTGATAAATGGTCAAAAAGGATATGAACAGGCAATTTTCTAATGAAGAAATCAAAACAATTTATAATCATATGAAAAAATAATTTAAAAATGCTTCAGTGAGAGGAAATAAGATTTTTTTCTGCAGAAGGTTTATGATGGTCTGACATGGTTTCAGAATAGTTTCTAATGTACATGGCCAGTGACCATAATTTTCAGAAAGCCTGACTTTTGTGCTGCAAGAACACAACCATTCGTAACATTTTGATCAATTATAGAAAAACAGAGCAATGAGGCAGTTCTTCTGGTTCAGTGTTACAGAATGCCAGTGAGGGCAGACTCAGTCATCCTTCACCTGATCAGCCTGGTTGCTCTCGACTGTGAAATCGCTGTGGTTGTTTGGAAACAATTTGATGACAGGTTGAGAAACTGTGAGACCATATTGTGCTGTCAGAAGTAGAGTTTGATATAGTTGCTGTACAAACACCTATGTCATTGTAAGTTGGATCATGACAGTTTCCAAGGGGCTACAGAAAGAAAACTATAATGCTTCAAATATGCACCTACTAGTTGTCACAGAGGGAAAAAATGTATTTGTTACAAATACATTATTACAAATAATTATGTTACATAATTGGGCAATTTAAGGTGCCATTAAAGAATTTTTAGCCCAAATCCCTTTGTCCATCTTTGTGAACCCCTTGAACATTTTTTGAGAATGCCTTAAATGGAAACCACTGTTTTAGGCATCTCTCTTAAGGTTCTAAGTTGCAGAGAAAGTGCCTACCTACTAGTAGTAGAGGGAGTTTCTCCAACTGGTTGATCCCTATATCAATGAAATGATAAGTTCATATCCTATCCTTAACACAGAATTATCCAGGAAAAACCACAAAGGTTCTTATTTATATCAGTCATTGCATCAACCTTCTACTAGCATAATTCTCTAAAGAGGTTATTGACAGAGGGAAAAGGAATAAGTGTACAAAAATATTCCTGGAGACACTATTTGTAATAGGAAAAAAAAATCTAGAAACAAATTCTGTTCCTAATAATTTAGGAATGACTGGACAAGTGGTGATATATGATATGACATATCATATGATATGATATGACATATCATATGATATGATATGACATATCAGTAAAATATGAATTCCTCAAGGGCAAGGGTTTGGGATTTTTTTCTTGTTTGTTTTGGGGGGGGAGGTAGGTTGTTTTTGTATTTTCAGCATCTAGCACTGAACCTGATACACATATCACCTTCTAAGTAAACACTTGATAAATGATTCTTGAAACAAATTGAATGAAACTTGTACTTTACATACACTTACTGTCACTCAAAATCAATAGCAGCAGCAATAAAACTTTAACAAATATATGTAAAAACTACAAAGGGGGTCACAGAAATGGCTTGATTTTTGTTAAAATATTTTAAAATAAGCATGTCTCAAAAGAATCCACTTGTTTCTGTACTGGTGTACGTTACCTACAATCACATTTTTCTTTTTTTGTTTACATATTTATGTACTTGTATTTGTTGATGTAAGATGAGATAAAAGTTATTAATGGAGGAAAGGTGCTTTTTAGAGCACTCTAAATGCAAGCAGTTATTAATAATACAGTAATATTAATAAATCATCATTATCATAGTTTATAATTCCTTTCAGTTGAACTACATGTATAATTTAATTCCTTACTGTCTTTCAGTCTTCACATTACATTTTAACAACCATCTAATTAATATCCATTTTATAAAATCTAACTTAGTTTAAGAAATCTGTATAAATAAAGAAACATTTAAAAGTTCTCCCCCGAGAGTTAACAGACTATAATTTAGCCTTGTTTGACTTTAAACAAACTTTATGTCCTGTTGTATTCATGGTACTTTGTAGTGATTTAAAGGGAGATCAAAAGCCTGGATAAAATTAATTCTTGCCTAACTGAGCTTTAATAAAGTTGGCTTATAATTAGTGCATAAAATGTATACAAATTAAAGCTCCTTAAAGTACTTAGTTTGGTTTCGAGATCAAGTTAAATATCCGTCTCCTGTCTAATTTACATTAGAGTTTTTATAGTAAACTCTTTCTCCTTTAGGAATATTAAAATAAACTTTGGTCCTGCCTTCACATTTCATATTTGGAGATCAAAATTAAATATTTTAGTTATATCAAACATACTGCCACATGACATGAGTCAAATTGCTATTCAACTAAAAATTTTCACCTAAGTTTATACTGTGAGAAATGAATATTTCTCTCATATTTAATAAATAATTATTGTAACAGGATCAAGGTTTTTCCCCTTTTCTACTTCTCTCATCTAGAAACCAATCCATGGGAAATATCTCTTAAAGATTTGACCAAACTGAGATCTAATCAGACAGTAAAAGAAATTCTGAGTTTAGGCTAATTGGAGTATTCCTATTTATTATATTTGTTCTCTCAGGTCTGGGAAAATGTTGATTCTCCTTATCATCAAAACAGGTGATATGGAAATTGATATCTCTTTGACCAAGACTTGAGTGACCTAAGTCACAGTACCTCAAGATATCCCACCTCCCATTTGATTAACCAATCAGAGTTGAGTAGGCACCCCTTGAAGACACCTTCTCTTCTAAGGGCATATAAATTCTACTGCAATTAGGGGCCTAAGAGACATAGCCAAATAACCATATTTGTATTAATAATCTGCTGGCCTCGTTAATAAGATGATTAAATTGTGCAGAAACTATGTCTCTTGAAACTTTTTAATCATCACAATACAACTACCTTTTTGAAGTAAAAATGAAGTTTAAAGGACCAAAAAAGAGATATGTTTCAGTTGACCAAAATTGTCTAAGGATCTGTCAAGTACCACCGCCAGTCATACAGTTAAGGATGCAGAAATAGAGAACTTGCTATTTATTATACTCAGAGGGTAGGTATCACTATAAATCAGTGAACCCTGAGCAGCAGCAGTTTTAAGCTACATTATATAGGTTTTGGCTTACATAAGCAGAATGGGTATTGTGGAATTTCAGAGTACCAATAAAGGAACATAATTTATGTGCATGTCAAAGAACAAACGCCAGAAGTGGAAAACTGGTAAAACAGGGAACTAGCTGGTTAGCCATCACCAGACTTGTAGTTAATATCTCAAGCTTGATTTTGCTGACTCTAGCTAACTTCATGACATGTTCATCTTAACTAAAAAGCGGTAATGGTGTGTACAACATGTAATATGTATGAACTAATCAAATGCCAGATTATTCCCTTAAAAATGACCAGAAAAAGAATTCCTAGTAAAAAAAATATTCAATTTAGGAGCTTACATTTGTAAGTATAGGAAGTAGAGAAGAGTACCCTAAGGTCACATGTATATACTTTTTTCAGATTTGTTTTACTGTATTACTTTAGCATTTACTTTTTACTCTTAGGGTTTTGGGGAGGAAGGGGAAATCAAGTTATATAATGAAAATATGAATATTTTTATTCTCTTCTGGTATGTTAGCAGTAGAAAACTTCTTTAATATGTAGTAAATCACCATTCACTAGCTATATTGTGGTGCCCTATAGAAATTTAGTTTAAGTTCAGTATTATAGAATCATAGGGCTCAGTGTAATTGTGATGGTAAAAACAAATGTATCACTTCTGCCCCTGTAAGAATCACAATATCTCTATATAAAGATCATACAAAGTTTAAATTAGTTCAAAGTCAAAAACACAAATGGAAACCATAGAATTAAAACTTAGTATTAACATGAGTATATTATGGGGATGTTACTTATAATATGAGTATATTATATAGCATCATCATTCAGAGTATCATTTTCCTCATAGTTCTTTTTTTAAAGATAGTAATGGTTTGATTGTTCTTACTTAGATCCTATAAGAAAGTTGAGTTTGTATGATACAGTATACTTTCAGAATTATTTAATGCTTTTTAATCAATTCTCTTTTGAACTGGGAGGAGCCAATGCTGCAGTTCCTAGTTGATGATTATATTTTCAAAAAATATATTTATATGCATTATGCCATATTTGGAATTTGAAATGTATTTAGAAAAACATTTTAAATGATAGTGAAGCTCCCAACTCATGTTGTATGCTCCCTGCCTCCCCCCAATCCTTTAAAATTCATAATTCGTTTAATTTTAATTCATAATAACAATACAAATAAAATCATTCCTTGTTCTTAGTCCAGCTGTGGAGTATACCAGTCAGTGTCAAGTAGAATAGAAAAAGGGAGGTTTATTTCATTCCTGTTGTTTGAGCCCAGGGCCATCCTGGATAAAATTCTTAAATAGCCAATGCTAATTCTCCCTTTTACTTTCTTCACACTCTTGATTTTACATCTCAGTCATTTCCAGTTATATTTCTTTTTTACCCTGTGAACCTTTTCTTGTTAGAAAGATTAAAAAAAAATTAAAGATAGTCCAGAACAAAATGAAGCAAATATACCTGTTATGACAATTGGTAGAGTATTCCACACCCAGAGCCCTTTATATCAGCAGTGAATGAAGGAGAGTTTGCACTGATTTGGGGTGTTTTTTTAACCTACTAAGCCTTCCCCCACCCCCAAGTTCCCTCAAGTCTTCCTCCACCCAGAAAGTACTCCTTGTTCCAGCCTTACCAAACCCAATTCATTCTGTCTAGAAGGTTTCAATAAAGAAGAAAACAATCTACTTAGAATAATGATTGAATGATTGATTAATAGTCCCTTGGCCTTCTGGAAGTACAAATCTGATTGAATCCCTTGCTCATGAAGCATCAGTGGCTCCCTATTACTTCTTGTATAAAATATGAATTCGTCTGTTTGGCATTAACAATCCATCATAGTCTTGCTCCAGTTTCTTTTTCAGATTGATTTCAGATTGACAGTATTCCTCATGCACTCTTTGTCTTAGGAAGCTAGTATACTTGCTGTTCCTTGCACATGTCAGTCTGTCTCCTGCTTTCTGCCTTTGAACAGACTGTCCTCCATTTTGGAATGTTCTTATTGTCTTCACCAAATTGAGATACTTCCCATTGGATGTGGCCTGGCTTGGTTCTCCCCTTCAGGTATCCAGTGTATCTTGGTCTGTCTAGTGACTGGGACCCAGCTATATCCCTGCTTCTCCTTCCTTCTCCTTCCCCTTATCATGGGTATTTCAAATTAAAGTGCTTTATCTTATGAGTTAAAAACGGTCCAGATAAAGACTTTTTGCTTTTACATCAGTGATTTATTTATTAGTTTTGTGGAAATCTTTGTTCCTAATTCCCTCCAAATGTGTTCCAAAAGTTCCAACACCTCCAAAGCAACAGAAGCAGTGCTATTTGCCAAGTATATAAAATATACTTGCCTTTTCTTCCTGTGTTGCAAATTTCAATATTATACTAATTCACTTAAAGGTCTTCACAGTTATGGCAGAAACTTTTACAAATGATGAATGGTAACAATATGAAACTGACCTTAGGTGTACTGTTTATATCTACATCTAATTGAGAGTGACAGTGAGCTACTGTTTTAATGCCTTGCAGCAACTTGTGCCCTATAACTATACACAAATAGATGTGACGTAGGGTATTCAGTTGAAATGACCACAAAGTCATAATCATTGAATAATAAATTTCTTGTTACATATATTATGCTCACAGTGCCAATTTTCAGTCACCTGAGGAGCTTATCAAGTTCTCTTTTAATGATATAAAGTTGTATATATTGGAAAACTTCACCTTTCATTTATAATTACCTAAGAGGTGAAAAGTCATCTGTAAAGTGGACTCAGACCCTAGGTTGTTTTTAAGATCCTCTTAAACTCTAAATCCTTGTTCTCAGATATTTAATAATGTTACCATAACTGCTTTTCTTCCTAATATATCAAATTCAGTAGCCATAGAATCTGTTAGCCTTTTACCTTTCTTCTTACCTCCCCTAAAGTAATAATCAGACCTTCAAGTAATAGATTTAGTTCATCTCTCTAGGAGCATAGTTATCCTTAATTATTTTGATTAGAGAGCCCTCTAGGAGTTTTGTGTATAATTTAGAGATACCTGTATTCCAAAAGCAAACTGTAAAATAGCCGAAATATTCTTTTGTTTGTATCAGAATATGGTAAAAAAAAAAATAGAACTGTTACTGTATGAAATATTTAGTCTCTCTAACTTTCAGTGTCTCAGACAGCTGTAAATTGCAGGACACTTACCCATCTGCATTAGTAGAGGGAGTTTTCCTACACCAAAAATATCCCTGGTCTGGAACCTCTTTCCCTGGGGAGAAAAAAAGTATGCTTATGTACCTTTTTTCATTTATAGAAGAAGTCATTTTAGACACACCACCTCTATTCAGGGGAATTCTATATCTGGTCTATTATTTATTGTAGTCATTGTATTTCTAAGATTGCTTGTATGATAGTATTGATGTTATACTGAAAACATTGTCACCCCCATGTTTATTTTTTTATCATAGGTTACAGAGAGCATTGGACCCAGAAAGTATCTGGATTCAAGGTTCTTACCTCTCTTCTTCCTCCCAGTCTCTCTGCAGCATTTGACTCTATTGATCATCTTTCCTCCTGGATATTCAATCCTTTCTGGGTTTTTAATGACTATTCTCTGCTGATTCTCCTCTTATCTGTTTTATGTCTTGTTCTGATTCTCTTGCTGTTTCTTCATCCGTGTCACTCCCACTACTGTGGGTGTTCTCCAAGGCTCTGTACTACACCCTCTGTAATACTTTTATCAGCTCCCATAGGTTCAGTTATCATCTCTCTCTTTGCAGATGATTTCTCTTGTTTGTCTGTGTGTTTTCTAACCAGCTCTAACCATTCTCCTGAGATACAGTGACACTTCTCATCAATTGCCTTTTAGATATCTTGCATGTCCTATAGGCATCTAGGGCATCTTGGTGGTACAACGGATAGAGCACCAGACCTGGAGTCAGGAAGATCTGATATCAAATTCTACCTCAGTTATTTACTAGCTTGTGATCCTGGGCAAGTCACTGGGCAGCCTCTGTTTGCCTCAGTTTCCTCAACTATAAAATAGGGATAATAATAGCACCTATGTCCCCAAGCTGTTGTGAGGATTAAATGAGACAGTAATTGTAAAGCGTTTAGTACAACACCTAGCACATAGTAAACACTTTGTTATTATTAGCTATTATGATTATCTTAAACTCAGCAAGTCCAAGACAGAGCTCATTATCTTTTCCTCAAAACAGTTGTTTCTTCCCAATTTCCCTATTACTATTGAGGCCATCACTATCTTCCCAGTCATCTTAGAAGCTTAGTTATCACCCTCAGATTTTCACTTTCACTGACTCCACATGTCTAGTCTGCTGACAAGTCATCACTTCTATCTTCACTCTTATCTCTTGTATCTTCTCTTCTTTCACACAGCTACCACCGTAGTGCAGGTGGCAGTCCCCTGGATACTTTTCTATATACTTTTTCTTTTTCAATACTTTTCTAATTGGTCTCCCTGCCTTATGTCTCTCTCCATTCCAATCCAATCTCCACTCAATTTCCAAAGTAATATTTTTTAAAGTGTATACCTGTCTTTGTCACCTTTCTACCTCACCAAAACCGTAGAAACTTCTTACTACCATGTCTCCTGGATGAAATGGAAAATTCTCTATTTGACATTTAATGATCTTCAGAACCCAAGCCTTCCTTATCTTTTCCATCTTTTTATCCTTCACTCCCTCTATAACCAAGTAATACTGGCCTTACCTGCTGTTCCTCATATATGATACTCCATCTCCTATCTCCACACTGTTGCACTGAGTGTCTTTCTTCAATAGTGGGAGTGCTTTCCCCCCTCACAACTGCCTCTTCATTCATTCCCCAGGCTTCGTTGCTTAGTTCAGGCTCTACCTCTGCAGGTCTTTCTGGTCCCCCTGGATGCTAGTCCTTCTCCATTCAGATCACTTTCCATCTGTTCTGGATATATGTTGCATGGAACTAGTTATTCATAATTTGTCTCCCCTGTTAGAATGTGAGCTTCTGGAGAGCAATTGCAGGGCTATTTTTACCTTTCTTTGTACCCCCAGCTCTTAGCACGACCCTGTCACATGGTAAGCTCTCAGTAAAGGTTTGTTGACTGATTTGTCTGGTTGCTTGTATTATTCTGGGCAAGTCACTCAGTCTCCCAGGGCTATGGGCAGTGCTCGTAAGACTATATGTTTCAGACAAGTTGCAGACCTACATTAGACCTACACTCTGCACTAGACCAACAGAATCATAGATCTCTATCCCTGAATTATAGATTATATATAGCTTGTATAACACTCATCAAGCTTTTTAAAAATTGTAATGTTATTAAAAGGCTGGTAAGATAAAGAATCTGTATTCTTTGAGAGAAAAAGATAATTGTCTTGGATTTAAGAGGCTTTTCGATTGTTAAGTTTCCGCTTGTGTAATATATTGTGTATCAGTTGCTATAGATTATGTATTTTGTCACTTTTTTTCTTTATTTGCCTATCTACCCGACCAAGAAAACTAGAAAATGATGTTAATATCTTTAGCAAAAACTTATCTGATGAAGGGACACTCAAAATTGAAATCCATGCTTGGCCAATTTAGAGTTGTTGACTTTTTTTTCTTTTTTGAAAACTTTGTTTACTCGTTCTTGGCTTTTTGTATTTATTTGTAAACCAATCTTGCCAAGATAGCTTTTTGAAAAGTAAAACTTAGTCATACAGCACTAATATTAAAATGCATCATCTTCCCATCCACTGTATAAATTGATGTCAATTTAGAGAGGGATAAAAATCAATGTCCAAAAATTCATTTTTGCTAAGCTGAAATATAGCCTCACAGTTGGATCAAGTAAAGGCTAAAAGGGTGTCAGTGTGTAAGAGCACTTAAAGCCAATCTCTTGACATTGGTATCTTTACAAAATTGCTCTCCTTAGGAGAGATGCACATAAGATTGGAAATGGTTTTACCTGCTTCTGACATTATTGGTGAAGTTAAATGCAGGCTGTCTACTGTACTTTATGTATTTAACTCTGCTATTCAGCTCATATAATTGCTATTTAGTTAACATCTATCAGCACTTCTTGAAATTGCTAAACAGTTTTCTTCTTTTTCTAGCATTTCAGAAAAATAACACTGACACTCAGTTATAGAAAATACTTTGCTACCGTAGTTTTCCTAGTATGTTGTAATTTAGTCTATATAGCCCCATTATTTAGTATTGTTGGTTTGAGTTTTTTGTTATTGGCCATAGTAGTAGTCTGTGTGAAGAAGTAGCATAGCCTAGTGACTAGGCCTCAGATCAGGAGTACCTAGGTTTGAATCTTGACTCTTGTCACTTCCTGGGAGTATGACACTACCTCAGGTTACTTTTGGGAGTTTAGTTTAATTACATAAGCATTTGTTAAACACTGATAGCACTGTACCATAGTAGTTTCCTAAGATGCCAAAAAGCAGTACCAGTCCATGTCACCAAGGAGTTTACATTCTTTCTGAATTACATGGTTTACTTGAACTTGAAAGAGTTTTAATAGAAGGCGTATCACATAAAAATGTTGACTTGTACTAGAGGAAGAAGAACATCATTTTTGCTATGATATTTCATACCTATATACTAATATAATAGATTTAGGGTCAGAACTGACCATAAAGGTCATCTAGTCCATTTTACAGCTAAGAAAATTGAGTCACTGAATACTCCTAAGAATCCTGTAGGGGTAGCAAGTACTGTTATGTAACTGTGGTCAAACGTCATTGTAAAGATACTCAGATAATTTGCTTTAAAAGCAGCAACTCTTAAATAATTGTGTACCTAAGACTTAGATCTTGATAGAGTTTAAGCATCCAGATCTTTGAGGTCACAAGAAATGGTAATAATCAAATACACCATGCTTTAAGGTACATGTCTTTTCTCATTTGATCCTCAAAACCCACTGATGAAGTAGTATCAGAAATGCCTTATGAGTTAGTAGATAGTCTTGAAGAATTCCTTTGAGCAAAAATTTCATTTCTCTGTTCCCTTAGCAGCAAGCCTTCCCAAACATTGCCAGGCCTGTCTTGGCAACAGGTTTCTGTCAGCAGACCCACACACCATCGCTTTTTGGCATGGCAATGGATAAGAAAAGAATTTTAGTGGAAGTTTAGAAATAGTATTAGCTAGCTGGGGCAGCTAGGTGGCACAGTGCGTGGAACACTGGGCTTGGAATCAGGAAGACCTGAGTTCAGATCCAGCCTCAGAAACTTCCTTCCTGTGTGACCCTGGGCGAGTCACTTGACCTCTGTTTGACACTGGAGAAGGAAATGGCAAACCACTCCATTATCTTTGCCAAGAAAATCCCATGGATAGAGGTCCCACAGGATCATAAAGAATCTGACATGGCTGAAACAATTGAACAACAATAGTAATTGACACAACAGCAACAGTAATTGACTAACTAATAACTTATGGCCAGTGGAGCTTGGACTACACCTCCTTTCATGCCCCTGTGGTACACTGTCTGCCTTTTTGGTTCACCTTGTGCATTGCTGAAATCATTTGCACTTTAATCACCCTATTGCTTTGCCTGTTCTTCACTAGAGAAGATTGTTCCAATTCTCACTCTTCTCTTTACTGATTATGTAACCCTGGGTAAAGGCAGCCCTTTTAAGCCTCAGGTGCCTCTTCTGTAAAGAGGGAGGATAAGAAGGCTTAGATATACATCCTCTACAGGATTATTTATTGTAAGACAGTCACTGTAAAAAGCACTGTTAGAATCTCGGTTATTGGGAAAACTATCACAGACTTGAGGATCATCGCATTGTTGTTATTTTGGTATTACCAGTGCCCAGCCTAGTGCCTAGCACTGACCGACTTACTGACTTAGTCACTAGGTATAAAACTACCAATCAAATTACAAGCAGAAAGATAGTTCCTGCCCTCAAGGAGCCTACATTATAATGAAGGAAAATAGCACCATAAAGGGATGTCATAAAGGAGAAATTCATTACCCTGGAGAATAATAAAGTGGTGGCTGGCCTGGGCTCCCTCCTCAAAGGAAGGCTCTAGGAGGAGCCAGTCAGTCAGTGGGAGGAGCTGGATGGGTGAGAGATGTGGATTTCAGGGCTGAAGTATAGATAAAGAGATTTCTAAGGTGTGGTGAAGTCCAGAGTGCAGCCTGGTAAGGGATGATCACAGATCTAAGCATCATGCAGCTCAGAAAGGGTTGTATATTGTTCTCCAGTTATCCATCATGTAAAAAAGTGACCATAAAGAGAATTGTGTCCACGAGATAGTCATTTAATGATTTTCAAGTATAAACTTAGTTTTAACTTCATTATCAATGAAAAAAAATATCTTACAGATTTATGTTAGATACCTGTCACTAAGCTATTCAACATAAAGAATGAAAGGCAGTATGATAAAGATGATGTCTGATGTAGTCAGTAAGAAAGACTCAGTTCATATTTTGCCTCTGACACACATCAGACTGTGTGACAATAAGTTGCTTACTTTCTCAATGTTATAAGTGACTCTCTATGACTATGTTATAACATAGTTGTTGATCTTTGGTGAAGGGCATTTCCTCACCGGAAGTTCCCTATACCAGTAAAATTAGAGACCCAGTACCCCCCTCCCCCCATTCCCCAAATCTAGTGGATTATAACAACAATTCTTGACTATTTCAGAGCCATTCCCCTGAGCCAGTGAAAAATTATGGAAAAGGCAGATGGGTAAGTAGTGACTAAGGTAAATTATCATTACTTCTAATTATAGTAAAAATCCAGATAGTTAGACATCAATATGTACTTCATTGACCTAAAAGGAATAATTTTCTAAGAACTACTCTCTTATTTGAGTTAGATTTGTCTCAATATCTGATAAGATATAAATACAAAGAATGGGGGAAGAGCTAACTCATTGATTTATAAAATTTTATCGCTTTTCAGTTTTAGTTTTGTAGATGAAATTAAGACTTCACTTTCAAAATCAGAGAGAATGAGAAAAATACTAAAGTAGCCTTTTAAAAACCAGTTTTGGATCAACATTCCAAGATAATGAAGAAAAAACTTTTTTCAGGTGGCTTTTTTGTTTGTTTTTAAAAGGCATAGTTATACTCCAGTGTCTTTGACAAATTCCAGCACCTGGAATTGTTTGTCCCTTTCTTAAATTAGACATGGTAATTGTAAGCAGACTAAGATAAGTCTTCTCTTAAATCTTTAACAGTTTGTATGCTTTCAATAGGTAGAATAAATCACTCCCTCTTTTACCTGTCTCTAGTTTTAGGCAGCCTCATATTTTTATTTAATTTTAATTAATTTAATGTTTATAAAGCATCATCTACCTGGGTAATTTATGTCTGGGGGGAGCAGATTAGATTACTGGTCAAGGCTCCTTGTCCTTTGAGTCTAATTATTTTACTAACTTGATTGAATTCAGGGAGATGCAGATATCATTTATGGATGCTTTAAAACTTCACATAAAAAGTCATATGAAGATAGTAGCTATTTTTAGGCTTTCCCTGTTATAGCAAGAAAAGTACTTGCATTATATATACATGATTATCTGAATGGGAAGTAGACTTGTATGACAGGTCAACAATAAAACCAAATCAAATATATTTAAAGTTAGGTACTTGATCATAAAAAATTTTTTTATCTGTTTTCCTATCAAAATACTCATGCTGCTAGCTGGTAAATTATTACATGATTGTCTTTTAACATATATGAACAAAGGATAGAGATTTAAGAAATAAAATTTTACAGATTTGCTTAAGTAGAGCTATTTTTGCTTCCTGATATCTTTAGATTAGTGAAAAATATTTCTTGTGGCTTTATTTGTAGCACTCTTAAGATAGGTATCTCAAAATTGGGGTTTTTATTGAAAATTCTGACCTCAAATTCCAAGTCCATATTAACATAACAAAATAAAACTTGATTTTTTTTAAATGGATCATCTCTTACCAATGTGTTAGTTTCTTGGATCAATTCCCTCTCTTTCCCAGACCTCTCTGTAAATTAATTTCACTGGAATTGATTTATTTCCATATACACCCACATAGCTCTTGGCAGTGAGTCCCAAACTTCACATCCTACTTTTGACTCCACATCAGTTGAAAATACAGCGTTGCAGGAGTAGAAACAGGACCTCTGCATGGCTCCGGCTCCCACCACCTCCAATCCATGTGAAAGGGGACTCCGAACAAACTCTGGAGCTACAGAAACCACAAAGTGACACAGAGAAGCTAACCTCCCGCTGAGGACAGCCTGGCAGGCCAGCAGGGATCAGCCAGCACTGCTCTCTGGGAGCCGAGGTTTTAGCCCCAGGGCAGGCCTGACCAGCCACCAGCTTGGAGGGACTCCAGACCACCAGCAGCTGTGGTGGTCCAGAATTATCAACACACAGATACTAAGGACAAAGTGAGAGGTCAGTGCAGTGTGGACTTTGGGACCAGTAGTTGGGAGTGTGTCAGCTTCTCGGGCAGCTTTAGTGGCTTCTCGCCTGCAGAGTGTAGGGGGACCAAGCATCCAGTCTGAGGGGTAATTGCTCTTGCTTTAACCTGCTTGTATCTGGATTGTGGTCCAGGGTGAAGGTCCTGGGGTGTGTGTCCAGCTTGCCAGAGCGTGTGGAGGCTTCAGAGAGGACACCCAGATAATACCTTTGGCAGCTGAGAAAACCCCAGCATTTGGGACGGAAGTTCCCCTGTCTGGTGGCAGAGTCCTACTGTGGCAAAAAGCCCAAAAGTCAAGTAATTGAGTGGCAAAATGAGCAGGCAAAGGAAGCAAACCAAGCAAAGCAATCCAATAAAGCATGGAACAGGAGGAAGGCAGTGAAGTCAGGACTCCTGCACCAAAAGCTTCCAAGAAAAATACAAGCTGGTTACAGACCATAGAGGACCTTAAGAAGCAGATAAGAGAAGTGGAGGAAGAATTGGGAAGAGAAATGAGAACGATGCAAGAAAATTATGAAATGAGAGTCAACAGCCTGGCTGAGGAAAACAACACCTTAAAAAATAGACTAACTCAAATGGTAAAAGAGGCTCAAAAAGCCAATGAGGAGAAGAATGCCTTAAAAAGCTGAATTTGCTAGATGGAAAAAGAATCTCAAAAGGTCACTGAGGAGAATCATTCCTTCAGAATTAGATTGGAGCAAATGGAAGCTAATGACTTTATGGGAAATCAAGATGCTGTTAAACAGATCCAAACAAATGAAAGAATAGAAGGCAACATGAAATATCTAATTGGAAAAACCACTGACCTGGAAAATAGATCCAGGAGAGATAATTGAAAAATTATTGGACTACCTGAAAGCCATGATCAAAGAAAGAACCTAGAAATTTCCTCCAAGAAATTCTCAAGGAAAACTGCCCTGATGTTTTAGAAACAGAGGGCAAAATAGAGGTTGAAAAAATGCACCCATCACCAAAAAGAAAACTCCTAGGAATATTATAGCCAGGTTCTGGAATTCCCAGATCAAGGAGAGAATATTGCAAGCAGCCAGGAAGAAACAATTTGAATATTGTGGAAACACAATCAGGATAACTCAGGATCTGGCAGCTTCTACACTGAGGGATTGAAGGGCTTGGAATATGATAATCTGGAGGGCAGAGGAGCTGGGATTAAAACCAAGAATCACCTACCCAGCAAAACTGAGTATCATGTTTCAGGGGAAAATATGGCCATTCAGTGGAATAGAGGACTTTCAAGCATTCTTGCTGAAAAAACCAGAGTTGAATAGAAAATTTGACATTCAGATACAAGAAGCAAGAGAAGCATGAGAAGGTAAACAGAGAAAAGAAATCATAAGGAACTTATCCAAGTTGAACTATTTGCATTCCTACATGGAAAAACGATAATTGTAACTGATGAAACTTTTCTCAGTATAAAAATAGTTGAAGGGAATAGAAATATATATATATGTGTATATATATATACATATATATATGTCTGTATCAGAGGGTATACGGGTGTATGACTACATATGTGAATGTATATATGTTTACAGGTATACATAGATAGAGGGCACAGGACCAATTTAATAGGAAGGGATGATACTTAAAAGGTAAAATTAAGAAGTGAGAGGAATATAATGAGAGGAGAAGGGGAGAGACAGAATGGAGTAAACTATTTCATATAGAAGAAGTAAGGGAAAATGGTTACAATGGAGGGGAAGAATAGGAAGGCAAAAGGGAATGGGTCAACCATATTGTCATTGAATTTGGCTCGGGGAGGGAATGAAATACACACTAAATAGGGTATCTCACCCTACAGGAAAGTAGGGGGGGAAGGGGATGAGAGGGGGTGTGATGGAAGGGAGGGCAGGCTGGGGGGGAGGGTATTTGGAAGCACCCACTTTTGAAAAGGGATGGGATCAAAGTAGAGAATAGAACAAGTGGGGTTGGAGGTGGGATAGGAGGGAGGGAAATATAGTCAGCCTTTTACAATATATCTACTATGTTATTGTTCTTCATTAGCCACACATATACAACCTATACTGAACTGCTTATCTTCCCAGTAAGTATGGGTGACAAGGGAGGAAGGGAATAAATCTGGAATCCAAAGTTTTAAAAACAAATGTTAAAAAAATATATATATATATATATACTATTATTATTACTATTATACATGTAATTGGGAATTAAGATATACAGGCACTGAGGCATAGAGGTCCACCATACCCTACTGGAAAAGTCGAAGGGGGTATGGGAGCGAGCAGATTGGAGGAGGGGATATCCTTTGGAACTGCTATTTTGGGGCAGTGGGTAGGGGGGAAAATGGGGAGAAAATTTGTAACTCAAAATCTGGTGGAAATGAATGATGTAAATCAAAAGTTAATAAAGCATTTGAAAAATGAAAAAACATACATTGCCAGCCATTGATCCTTGAACATCCTTTTCAGTGGTTCCATTTGTTGAACTGTGTAGTTTTCAGTTAGGCATTTCCTCTCATTTCAGTTAGCTATATACAAGGCTTCTTGGACTCCAATCTATTTGACAGGAATAAAGGTATTCCCCTTCCCCCTCCACTCCTTTGCTTTCAGGATCATGAGATTTAGAGCTTGTATGACTATGTTTCATTTTCAGTTTTCTTGGCAAAGATACTGGAATGGTTTACCATTTCCTTCTCCAGCTCATATTACAGATGAGGAAACTGAGGCAAATGGCTTGTCCAGGGTCATACAGCTAGCGAGTGTCTGAGGGCAAATTTAAACTCAGGAAGATGAGTCTTCCTGACTTTGGGCCAGTACTCTATCCACTGTGTCACCTAGCTGCCTGAGGGGTGGGGATGTACCTTAGAGATCATCTAATCTCACCTCCTCATTTTAGGAGGCAGAACCACAGAAGTTAAGGATTAATGACTTACCCAAGGTCACAAGTAGGTAGATTACTGATATGGTATTCGAACTCAGGTCTTCGGATCATAGATCTAGCACTAGAAGGGACCTCTAAAGTCAACACCCTCATTTTTCAGATGAAGAAAGAACCCTGGAACTGACTTGCTTGCCCTAGCACATACAGGTAGTAAGTGGCAGAAATAAATTCCCTGTTCTTTCCACTACAGCATGCTGCCTCTCATTCTAATGGGAAATACTTGGACAAAAAAAGGATTTATTTAGGAAGATTCATTTGGAAGGTCATTAGAAACTGATGGAAATTTTTGACAGCCTTGTTGGAATGCTTGCTTATTTTGATTAGGTTGCTCCCTGACCGGACATGTATCTATCACATGTGGACTTGTGCATTGGGAATGGTGCAGAGTAGTTGTGAGGAACCCAGTGGGTAGTTTCTAACTTATATTGAAAAGCATTTTTCAAAGATTCAGAATGGGTAAAAACTTTGAAAGTCTTGTGAAAGAGTTTCTGCCAGCAGAAAGCCAGTTTTGAAAACCTCAGGAGTTATAGAAGTGAAGCTAATTATATATTGTTAGCATTAGTAATATAATTGAGCTTTTATACAGATGGGGAGTTCAAAAGGAATGCAGGTGGGTACTTCAGAATGGAGTTATTCAGGTAACCATGTCTTGACTGGAGAAAACCATCAGGGGATTGGGATTGGAGTCAGACTTGCATATACCAGGAAGGAAAGCCCCAGCTTGTGTTGTGTTTTCTCCTTTTCTCTTCTATCCTAACAAAGCAAAGTTTCGGACTGTTTAGAAGCACCCCTGGAGAGTAGGAATTCATATGCAGTTCTGGGTTTCCTTGTTAGGTAATTAGAGTCACAGTGAAAGGCAACTGTTCTTTGTCTGAGAAGGTAAAAATAATTATAGGACACACTTCCTAGTCTCATTGAATATATTCTAGAGATGACCAGTAGCAAAGTCCATGTATATAGACAATTATGCCCAAATTAGATATAATTGACTGCTAGATCAGTGTACCAGCCACTGACAGGTAGGAACAATGGCTATAGGAGTTCTTCACAATTATTGGCTGTCTTATTCCCTGTGCTTCTCTCTTGGTCTGGTGCTACTGAGGATCACCTCTTTTTATCTTGTGAGTTTACTACCTGATTGTACTTTGCTGTGACATGACTTCCTCTGGCCCTCTCTGCTGACCCTAATTTGTTACCTCAGTTTCCTATGCAATTGTAACCCCTCAGTTACTTATACTTACTACTTTTCTTAGTATATTAAGGCTATCCAACCAATAAGTGTTTGAGGCCAAGATTTGAGTCTTTCTTGACTTCAGACCTGGCTCTCTATCTGCTGTGCCACCTACCAGCTCCTGTCACCTGATGAAATAAGAAAGGCTTTCCATAGGATGCAACTTTTAACTAGTCAGGGAGTTGAAGAGGTAGCAGAGAAGAAGGAAAGCATTCCAGATAGAGTCAACATGTTTCAAAGCATAGGGGTGGGAGACAGGATATGATAGAGGGAGCAGCAGGCAGGCCAGTTTGACTAGAACCAAGTGTATAAAGGAAAGTAAGAGGGTAATCATCCTGGAAAGATAGGCAAAAAGTCTGATTGTAGAGGGCTTTAAGTACAAACTGGAATTCATATTTTACCTTTGTACTAAAAACCAAAATGGTCTTGGAGTTTCTTAACCCAGGGGATTAACATTCTCAGACCTTTATTTTAGAAATATCAATCTTAGGGCAGCTAGGTGGCACAGTGAATAGCGTACCAGCCCTGGAGTCAGGAGGACATGAGTTCAAATCCAACCTCAGACACTTGATACTTACTAGTTGTGTGACCTTGAGCAAGTCACTTAATCCCTATTGCCTTGCCTTCCCCCCTCCAAAAAAGAAAAAAGGAACATCAGTCTTGCAACTGTGCAGAAAATGGATTAGAAATAAGCTGGATGCCATCTGTCCAATTAGGAAACTAGTGCAATCATCAAAACAGGAAAGAGGTAATGAGGGTCTATACAGGAGTGATTGTAGTTGGGAGTATAGAAGGAGATGAAACAGGGAATAGATTGTGGGGAAAGAAGGGTGAAGACTTGGGAAATGATGACATGGGGAAGGGGGGCAATGAAAGTGAAGAGTAAAAGGTTAACCATATATCTTGAATCTGGATCACTTCAGGGAAGGTAGAGCTTTCGGTAGAAATAGGGAAGTTGAGGGGAGAGGTGAGTTTGGAAAAAGGAAAAAAATAACAATTGCAGTTTTGGATATGGAGTTTGAGTTGCCTGTGGGGCATTTGTATACAGATGACTCCCCAGTCTGTATATCCAGCCCTTATCTCTCTTCTGAACTCCATTACCAGTTGCCCACTTAGTATATTTGCCTAAATGTCCTTGAGGCATCACGCACTCATTTTGTCCACAATGAAACATTCGATTTTTTCATCATCCTTCCAATCATCCCGGTTCACTATCTTGCTACTTTGGAGTCTTCCTCATCTATCTCATTTCCTTCAATTCCAGCCCACCCCCCCCCCCCCCATTGAATCATGTGCCAAGTCATGGTACTTGAACTTCTATAGCATCTTTCATCTCTGACCCCTTCTCTCTACCCATACAGCTCTTCTCATCTTGGCTCAGGTCCTCATTACCTCTTGGATAAGAGAAATAGTCTACTTATTGGTCCCTTGCCCTGCATTTCTCTCCTCAAATACATTTTCTGCTTAGTATGTTTTAAACACAGATCTGACCATGTTACTTCTGTCCTCAAAATCCCTCAGCCTGGAATTTAAAGACCTCCACAATATCTTAGTTATCTGCCTTTTCCAGTCTTCTTTTCTATTATTCCCCTTCACAATCTCTGTTCCAATTAGATTGTCCTACTAGTTGTATCCTCTACATGATGTTACTTCTACCATTTCTTGCCTTTTATACAGCCATCCCCCACGTCTAGAATGCAGTCTCTTCCCTTTACAGGGATACCTATCTTCCTTAAAGGCTTCAACACAAGGCCTTTCCCATTTGTTAGTGACTTCTCCCTCTTGAAATTACTTCACATACACTTATATTGGTGGGCATGTTTTGTCTTCCAAGTAGAATGCAAGGTCCTTGAGAGTAGGAGTGGTTTCTTTGGCTTTTGTGTCTTCATTGCCCAATTCTCCTTTCTTGGTTCCTTGTAAATGGTAGAAGCTTAATAAATGAATGTTAGATTGAATAAAGCAAAAAAAGCATGAAACTCTTGGGTACATGCCACCTGTTATTTACCTGTTATCGTGGTTATGAGGGGAACTTACCAGCAGCTACGAGTTATACCATGTGTCTTTACTTTTTAATGCAGAAAATTTTTCAGAGGCCAAGTAAGGTTTTAATTAATATTATTTTGATTTGTCAACCTTTCTCCTGCTCTCCAGCTTTTAGGAGGTAGTCACATAAACCTAATGTTTTCTGTCATGGAAAGAGGTCATGTTGCCAAGCCTTCAGCTATAATTTCTTTGCCATTTTAAAATTATGATAGTAGTAGAGTTACTGATTCTTAGATTAATGTATGAATTCACTATGACATATGGAAAAAAATCAAGATAATTAATTTGTCTGACAATGGGTGCAGTCCATATAGTTATAGGTTATAATGTATAGTCCATAGTGTAAGTCTGATTTCTTTTTCAGGTTTTACATTAGAGAATTCACTAGCAGTATCTAATAAAAATTGATCCAGCAATTTCATTTAATATTTCCTCTAAACTGAATCATTGTTCTGGAAAACTTAATCCTTTGGAAACCTGAAGTTTTTCAGCTGAAAAGTATCATTTGAAATTGGAAAAAGGTGTTTTTTTTTTATTGGAAGTAGAATGCAATAAAAAGGTAAAGTTCTGTTTAGATTGAATAAAGAAAATGATAATACTAGTTAACATTTATGTGATACTTTGAAGGTTTGCAAAACATTTTAAATTTTTTTACCTCATTTGATCCTCACAACAACCTTATAAAATACAAGCTATTTTTATTCCCCTTTTGCAGTGAGATTAAATGATTTGCCCAGGGTCACACAGGTAAGTCTCTAAGACAGGATTTGAACTCATGTTTTCCTGATTCTTAGTCTAGGAACACTGAATTACTTCTTTACAAGGTGATTTGTTTTTTTAAGAATTTCTTTTACTTTAATTTGCCATAAAATCTTGATGAAAATTTTCATGCTATGCTGTCATAATTAAAGAATCCATCCACATCTCTTTACCAAAATGTCTAATGAATTGCTTTGGATGGTTTATACTCTTTACGTGAGCTTGTTTGAACATGTGTGGCAAGTGTTTATTGTGTCAAAACAATTATGTATCACATTTTAAAATTAAAAGCTCAATTAATCAAGATTAACTGGAACTTGTTTCCTCTCAAACATGTAATTTTTATTTACAAAGACAAAAAAGACATTAAAATAAGCACAGAATAAAAATTGAATTTGAATCAGACAAGTTACTTCGTCCTACCCTCAGTTTCAGGATGTATCTTCAGGTCAGGACATATTCAGCCCAGTTACCCTGCTTCATAATTTTATGGCAGTCTAAAATGGAAACTCTCTTCTAAAGAATGACAGCTCTTAAGACCTGGAAGATCCTCAGTCAATTAAGGGAGGGTGGGGGAAGGGGAAGGATTCCATCGGTTATACTCTGTCCTTGAAATAAGTTAAAACAGTAGTAGACTCATAAATCTCGAAATTTTTCAACAGGAATTGCAAACCAAAAGGAAATTTCATCGAACTTTCAGTTCATCAGAAAACTCAACCCATAGTCAGAGCATTTTAGAGAATGAAAATCTCACTGTGTTTACTTAATTTAAAATGACCCCTTAATATACATGTGCACATACACACACTTGGATAAGAGCGATAGTCTACTGATTGGTACCCTTGCCTTACATTTCTCTCCTCAAATCCACTTTCTGCTTAGTATGTCTTAAATACAGATCTGACCATGTTATTCCTGTCCTTAAAATCCCTCAGCCTGGAATTTAAAGACCTCCACAATATCTTAGTTATCTGCCTTTATTTTTAGTTGAGAAAAGTGGACCACTTATTGATAGTTCAAAGTACTTTACATCCATTGTTTTATTTAATCTTTATTGTAGCCTTGGAAGGTTGGCAAGGTAGGTATTTTGCACATTTTATAGATGAGGAGGCTCTAAGATGTAAAATAGCTAATGAAGTGACAGGGCCAACCCTCAAAACCATGATGTCAGACTGTCAGTACAAGGGGAAGTGGAAGGACTACTTTGTTAAAGTTACATGTGTCTTTTGTTATACAATCTGTAGCTTAGGAAGAATTTATCATTATTCTTTTAGATTATAATTAGTTAATTGTCACAGCTTGTTTTCTTTAAAATTTAAATCGCTAAGCAGCCATGAACCCCAATAACCTTTCATAGAGAGTAAATAAGCACATACATATTTAGATGTGTTTGTGTATGTATACACACCCATACACCCACACCCCAACACTACAGACCCTTAGAAAATAGGCACCCATTTTGTTAGTGCCTTTCAAACCCCCCCTCTTCTGTAGGTTAAGAAGGTTCATTGAAGGTAATTAGACCAAAAAGTAATTTGATGGTTTGTGCAGGTTATTCTAGGCCCACTAATTTTACCTCCTGGGTCAAGGCTCATTCTTGCTATTAGTGAAGTCCTCTCTCCCCTCACCCCAATGCATGTGTCAAAGTGTTTCTTAGCCAGAATTCTACCTTCTCAGTTGAAGTCAGTCTCTGCTCAAGTGTGCATGTGGGCACACATGCATTCCTGCACATGCGTGCGTGCACACACACACACACACACACGCACACACACGACTTTGTCCTGCCTCAAAATACTGGAGTTGCAATCAGAAATTCCAGGTATTTAAAGCTCTGTACAGAAACCCAGTTTCTTCATCTGCAAATGGGATAATTCCTCTTGTATTCCCTGCTACAGAAGGTTGGAGTGCTGTGTGAACATGAATTATTACTAATAAGTTCATTGTATCAATACTCATTCTTGAACATTTTCTCTTTATCAAGGCTGAGTTAGTGAAAGGAAACTTACAAAGCGTTGGACTTACACTTCGCCTGGTTCAGTCATCTGATGGATATGGTGGACATGTCGTAATTGAGACTGTGGCACCCAATTCCCCTGCCTCACTTGCAGATCTTCAGCGGGGAGACAGACTTATAGCCATTGGAGGTAATTTCTGCTGTTCTTTACAATGCACTTAAATGAGTTTGACTTAGAAAAGTAACTTTTAAACTAGTGAGGTTTTTAAGCCAATGGATTGATATTCACACTATCACAACTCCCTGCCTTCCCACCTTTTCACCTCATCAGCTTTTGACTACACAATTTTTTTCTCCTGTAGTATCATTTTCCTCCTATCCTCTCTCTCTCTCTCTCTCCCTACCCCCCGCCCCAGACTTGGCACGCCCACCCCACCCCCATAACTCTCTTCCTGCCAATAAACTTAATGAGAATATATCCAACTACCAATATAAAAATGCTATGCAAATGCAAGGTATTATAATTGCTATTGCTGCTGGCTGCCACCACCACCACTAATATATGGGAGAATAAGGCAGTTGTCTTTCTATGAGGAGAATAAATGGGTACAGCACCTCTTGGCTCTAGGCCTCAGCTCTGTTCCCAGACTAACCATTTAGCAGAAGATGCAAAATAACATAACATTCACATAGGTCATCTTGGAGTACCATGTATATGTATGTAGAGACATTAATTTAGCTAATATTTATTTATTAGCATTATTAAATTTAACATTCTGTACTAGTTGCTGAGAAAAATATAAAGTTAAATTGGTCCCTTCCTCAAGGAACTTATATGCTAATACTGTATTTGCCATAGCAATGAATGAATACCATGTTATTCATATCAGGAAGTACAAGTTATCTAATTTAGAAATTATCTCATTTTCCTTATTTATAATCTTATTCAGTGACTATTAATCATCTTGTTGAATTTTTACCTAATGAATCAGAGTTTAGCCCATACTTTCATATGAAAACATCTGCTAAAGGCCTAAAGTGTGTAGCTTGACTTGACAAAAGTTAAAACTTGAGTATGACTTGTCTAAAGAGCTCTGGTGACCATATCCTATAACATAGGGATCATTAAGTCCAACTCCCTCAGTTTACACATGAGAAAATTTAAGTTCAGAGGGATCTGGGGACTTGCCTTTCAAAGTCAGTTAGGTCACGAATGGCAGAGCCAAGATTCAAACCCATTCACTTCTCTCCACTCCCCACACACTAGAGAGATGCTCTATTCCTGTGGCCTATTCAGAGTGGCCCTGCGACACTAATGTAAACAACAGAAAGCTAGGAGGAAGAAGGTGTCACCTTGTTCAAGTACCTGTTTGCCCAATTTTTCTAAACCTTTCTGCTACTTTTCTCCTACCAATAAAGAAAATAAATTATTTTGTTTAAGCAGTGGTACTAAGCAGAGTAAGGCCTAATGACAAGAAGGGACTAATTTATCTTTTAAGCAAACTACACTTTATTTTATATTTGCTTCATCAAACTGGTTTTGAAAGTTAAATCCAGTCCATGATACCTTGTTAACCCTTTTTTTCCAGGTAAGTTACTCTTCATCTCTCTCAGAGCCCATGAAGTATCCCTCCACCAAAGGGATAGCTTCTTGTCCTTTACCCTTCCTGGTTTAAATACCAATGACCAATTTCTGAAATCATAGATTCAGTGCCGTTGTATCTAATATCAAAATACAGATAAGCAAACAGTGGAGAATTTATACTCTTTCAAACCACAAAACACAAATTACATATCAGATACCAATACAACAATTACCAGCCACCTTCTCTTGGACCGCACAGATGGTAACTTGCCTTCGGGAGCTCAGTCCTCTGCATTGTGCCCTTACCCTCCCTTAGCAGTACTAACACACACACACACACACACACACACACACACACACACATACACACACGTGTCAGGCTGGTATGACTATATATGCAATATTCGACACCCTCAATCCTTCATATCTTCAGAGAAGGGAAGGTTTTCCCATCTCTATAAGGAACAATCTTGATCATTACAATTACACATTCAGTTTCTTCCTTTTATTTTCCTTTGTCTGTTGTAGTCATTGTCAATGTTTTTTTGAGTTCTGTTTACTTTATAAGTTCACTTAGTTTCCTATGTTTTTCTCAGCTCTTCATATTATTTCTTATGTCACACACATTACATTATATTTACGTACCACCGTTTGTTTAGCTATTCTCTACAGCACCTACTCAGTGTCCAATTCTTTGCTACTCCTAAAAGCTCTACTGTAGATACTTTGTTGTTTATGACACATTTCTTCCCGCCTCTGTCTTCCTATGTATGCCTAGCAATGGGATCTCTGGGTCAATTTAGTCTGTTTTTGGAACAGACCTAGATTTTCTTGGCATAGCCAGTTAAAAAAAAAAAAACCAAAGGGGCAGCCAGGTAGCACAGCGAGTAAGAGCACCAGCTCCAGTGTTGAGAAGACCTGGAGATCGAATCCCGGGCTCAAACACTTAGCACCCACCCAGAAACACCTGGCCGTGTAACCTTGAGCAAGTTACTTAACCCCAATTGCTTAAAAAAAAAAAAAACACGCTGTGAAGTATGTACATTTGGGGCGGCCAGGTGGCTCAGCGAGTAAGAGCACCGGCTCCAGTGTCGGGATGACCTGGATCAAATCTGGGCTCAGATACTCAGCACCACACCTAGAAATAACTGGCTGTGTAACCTTGAGCAAGTTACTTAACCCCAATTGCTTTAAAAAAAAAAAAAAACAAACCATTTTACCAAAGAAAGTCATCTTCCCTTCAACTTATGGTTTTAAAGTATTATCTGGGGTAGTGGGAGTTTAAGTTACTTGTATAGGGCCACATAACCAGCATCTGTCAGAGGTAGGATTTGAACCTAGTCCATTGACCAGCTCTGTCCATTACACTATCCTACCTCTAGATTTCATGTTCTTTTCTAAAATGGTCCTACCAGCACAGCTCTGCCACAGTGTATTGGTGTGATTGTCTTCCCACAGCCTCTCCAACACTATTCCCATCTTTTGTGATATTTGCCAACATTCTGGGTTTCATATAAAACCTCAAGAGATGGTTTTTTTTTCCCAAGAGATGTTTTGATGTGTGTTTTTCTTATTGTTAGTGATTTAGAGCAAACTTTTCACATGATGGTTAATAGTGTGTTACTCTTTTGAGAATTTTTTGTTCATATCCTTTGGCCACTTGTCCCTTGCTTTCAATATATTTTAAGAAGTAAAATAATTCTGAGTGTGTTTTTTGGTTTGAAAGAGTATACATTCTCAACTGTTGCTTATTTGCATGTTGATATTAGATACAATGGCACTAAATCTACCATTTCAGGAAAATCTACCCCAAAGTCAAATAAATTTTATTTAATTATCCCAGCACATGCATCCCCCCATCAGTGCAAATAAACTAAAAGTTGACTGACATTTACTGCAGATTTAAATAATTCTTATGGCAGTAACTTACTGAGGTTATTTGTTTTGTTTCTGTCTTAAATAGGAGTTAAAATCACATCTACAATCCAAGTGTTAAAGCTCATCAAGCAAGCAGGTGACAGAGTGATGGTATATTATGAAAGGCCCGTTGGTCAGAGTAATCAAGGACCAGTGCTGCAGGACAGTTTCACACCATTGGAAGATAATAGTTTTCTGCCAAATTTATGTCAACAAAATTATGAAGAAGACATAAGTAGCCTTGTAGTGGATGTTGATAACAAAGATATAGATTTAGAATTTGAAGATTTGGCATGCGACGTCAAGGTACAAAATGAGTCGAAAGATGAGGTTGCATCAGTAAGTTCGAGTCCCAAACATAGATCAGCACAGATTCTTAAGTCTAGTGGATCTATCTCACCAATATTAAATCGTAAATCATCAAGTTATGTGACACCACGAAATCTTGTAAACAAAGATTCACTCAAAATAGCAACACCTAAGGTCTCTGAAGCTTCAGACCCAGCACAGCAGTCAACAAAAACATCACAAACATCTCTTAGACCTTCTGTGTCACCAAGGCCACAGATGAAATCTGTTCCACCATCTACTGATACTCAAAGCCAGGCAGAATTAGATACACCTGTTGAAAAAACAGAGAAAGCACCTTCTCTTCCACAATTAGAGAAACTCTCAGAAAAGTCAATAACAAATATTAATCTTACAGAAGACACATCCACATCTAAGACATCGATGCTAAAGCAAGAAGTGGTAAAAGACCCAGTTTCGGAAAGTGCTAATAAGGACAGTGCAGATGACCAAACATGGGAATCAGCAGAAATTCCTTATCATCATAAAGTAGGTAAATGGACAAGAAAGAAGGGAACTTGCATATTTGACATAGAAGGATGCCATAAGTACCTGAATGTTGCACTGTGGTGCAGAGATACTTTCAAGGTAGGTGGTCTCATCTGCTTAGGACATGTTAGTATAAAACTGGAAGAGATTGCTTTAGGGTGTTTAGCTACTTCGAACTGGGATTATCTTACAAAATTCAGATTGAATCCTCCTAAACCTAAAGCTATGGTTACTAGAACTGCATTGCGAAATCTGAGTATGCAAAAGGGATTCAATGAAAAATTTTGCTTTGGTGATATTACTGTACATTTCAAATATTTGAAAGAAGGAGAACATGAAGAATACATGAATCTTATAGATAAGGTAAAAGAAAGCAATTTGATAGAGGATGTTCCTGACCCTAATAAAGATGAATATTTTGTTGGACAGATGAATTTTGCAGAAAATAAACATTGTTTCCAAGACACTCAGTTCCAGAATCCAACATGGTGTGACTACTGTAAGAAGAAGGTTTGGACTAAAGCAGCTTCCCAGTGCATATTTTGTGCTTATGTTTGCCACAAAAAATGTCAAGAAAAATGCTTTGCTGAAACTCCACTTTGTGTAGGACCTGAGAAGCGAGTGGACCGACTCTTGAAAAATTTTCGGATAGAAGGACAAGAAAATATGTTAGGAATGTCTTCTTCTAATAAATCAATTGGTAAAAGTACAGGTATAACACGACATTTATGGAACACTAGCTCTCGTATCTTAAACTTGCGTCAGAGTGTTAGAAGGAACCAAACTGAACAAATTGCTGAACTGGCAGAACCCTCCCCCAAGCAAACACCAAATACTTCTGATAACGAAGGCAGCGATACAGAGATTTGTGGTCCAAATAGCCCTTCCAAGCGGGTAAACAACACAGGAATCAAATTGGCAAGGAAAGAAGGAGGCCTAGATGACAGTGTCTTCATTGCAGTTAAAGAAATTGGTCGTGACCTTTATAGGGGCTTGCCTAATGAGGAAAGATTCCAGAAGCTAGAATTCATGTTAGATAAACTGCAGAATGAGATTGACCAGGAACTGGAACACAACAATTCCATTGCTAGAGAAGAGAAAGAGGCAACCGACTTGAAGAAAAAAGCCCTCCTTTCAACTGCCTTGACTAAATCAGGTGAGAGACTGCAAGCTCTAACACTTCTCATGATACACTACAGAGCAGGGATTGAAGATCTAGAACTCGAAACTCTCTCTTTATATCAAACCAAAAAAGTGGCTACAGAAGATGCTGAAGAAGACCTCGAGAGCGAAATCTGCGAACTGATGGAGACTCAGCCTTTTGACAGCATGTCAGATGAATTGTTTGACTCCTCAGAGATTCTGTAGTAGACTGCCTATTTAACCTTCCAAACAATTGCGGGGAAAAAAATTACACTTACTAAAATACATCAAATACACCCCCATTTAAACACTCTTAGAATATGTATGACCTGCTTCTCCACATTTATTTGCCTGTCTTAACAGCAAAAAAAAATTTTTTTTTTCCAGCAAAAAGTATGACCATTTGACTTGGCTAAGTTGGTTGATTTGGATTGTATTATAATGTGTTTTGGAGGTTAATACTGGGAATTTATTTTTACTAATTTATTTCTTAACTTTTTCTATTATGGAAACTTAACATTTCGTGTTGATGTTGTTTTCCTTTTTGTTTCTGAATTAGTGTTAAAAAGTATACTGTCTGAATTCTTAAAATGTTTTATTTTTATTTTGGTGATATTTATCATGGTGATAGTTATGAATTTGCTGCATGCCCAAACTGATAACACAGCAATCATTGAGGCAACAGGTTTTGAAATTTTTAATCATGTTACATTTCTTTTTGTCTCAAATTGGTTATAGGATGTTTTCATGGGGGTGGAGGGGGGGGTAAGGAAACAATGGATGATATATGTTGGAGGTGGATTTGGATTGGGGTTTTTTTTTGGGGGGGGGGGGCCAAGGGTTGGCCAAACATTACATGAAAGCAAACACTGTGGCTTTTATTTTGTCTATGATGATTTAGTAAAGATATTATTATATATGATGTTGCTTGCTTTCTATGCTTTTGTTTTTTAAAAATGTTCTTTTCAAAAGTTGTACAGTTGAATTGTGGCATTGTTAAGACCCAGTTTGGTGCTTCCTTTGAAGAACACGCACTGTTGAAATCTAGAAAGTAATAGATACAATTTGATGCATTTGGTCAAAAATTTCTGGCCAGGTCACTAACATTTTTTGCCTGTCAATTTAAGAATTTTAAAGTTATGAAAAATATAACTAATAGATCTTTGATATTTAACCTTTCAAATCTTATAGATTGGTGTATCTGCTAAAAAGCATTTAAAGTTCTAAATATTTAGACAGTTAAAAATCTTTATCCTGCAGAAAACAAAATGTGTAAAAGGATGTCAAGTTTCAGAAGACTGTAAAGCACTTGGGTTGGTAATTGTGTTTTGTTTTAGAAACAGTTTATACTGAAGAAGGCTTTAGGGAAGAGTGTTGTATAAAAACATGTTTGATCCATTGCCTGTCTCCCATATCACAAAATTGCTTTTAGATCAGTGGAATGGGTGTTCTCATTCATATTGCTTTTATATAATATAGATAAATAGAATTGGGGCCACTTTTCTGAAAAGGAAATTGAGGTAATTTGGGATTCAGATTATCCATCCTCACTACCATGTAATTGATGGGCAATGTATATGTATTCATTCTCTCTCTCTGTCTGTCTGTCTCTCTCTCTCCCTCTTTCTCTCTCCCCACCTCTGTCCTGCTCCTTCTCTCCCTCTCCTCTCCCTGTCTCCCTTTCCTCCCTCTTCCCCCCCAGTCTCTCTCTCCCTCCCCCTTCCCTCCCTTGCTCTCTCTTAAAATATTTAGAATGTTTTAGTTTTTGTATACATAGAAATCAGATATGTATATTTTCTTCCCTGTAGGTAGGTACTTGACAAGAGAATTGGTTTTTAGAATATAATGGAAATTAAACTGACTATAAAACAAGTTAATAATTTACAAATAGTTTGTGTATGATAGCTTCTAAGGCCAGAGGAAATTGGAATGATCTAGTGAAAAAGGCACTGGCCCAGGAATTGAAACCTGAGTTTTAGTCCAAGCATTTCAACTAATAAGTTCTATGACCTTAGGCAAGTCACATAACCTCTCTGTGCCTCAGTTTCCCCATCTGTAAAATGGGTTTATAATACCTACCCTATCTACCTCACAGGATTGATGTGAGGAAAATATTGTGTAGAGGAGAACATTTAAAAGGAAAGTATACAAATGCAAGATGATTGTTTTTAACCTAATAAGGCAACAATCTGGGAGAAGGAAAAGGGGAAACACAAATCTATAGACTGCTACTTCATTCTCACAATGAACAATTGCTGTCATTTCATGAAACTTCTAATAATTGCAAGGTGTTTAAGGACATGAGATTCTTTGTTAGCCAAGTGTGTGAAAAAGATATTCCAATTTTTTAAAAGGACTGTTCTGTAATCTAAAAACATATACTGTTGCAGACACAAATTTCCTTAAAAGTTCACATGTATTATAAATTACTCTAATTTAAAATTCAAAATGAAATTCTGTCCTATACAGTTACTAAATTTTGGCTTCTAAAAATAGCTTACCATCAATGACCAACAGGGCTGTGGGTCTCCAGTGATTATGATTATGGTAATACCATGGTAGTTTTAATTGACATCAAAGAATTCCATCAGATCTCTGCCTGGTTTAAGGGAACTGTAGAAATAACAGAAAACTTTGGGTTCCTGAAAATCCATGCAAGTTTTGAAAGTATTTGACCATGTAGAGCATTGACTGTGGAAAGCCTAGATTAAACCTTATCTATTTATTTATTTATTTTTAAGCAATCCAGGTTAAGTAACTTGCTCAAGGTCACACGGCCAGTTATTTCTGGGTGTGGTGCTGAGTGTCTGAGCCCGGGATTCGGTCTCCAGGTCATCCCAACACTGGAGCCGGTGCTCTTACTCGCTGAGCCACCTGGCCCGCCCCTTAAACCTTATTTATATAATGCTGCTAATGATATATGTAAAATACAGATTTAATGTAGTGCAATGTTTTTTATATATACTGGGTGAAGGGGACTGCCGTTCTATATTCGAGAAGAGGGTAAAGCAACAATTCATTTAACCTAAGCTATATGACATGAGGTTCCAGAGGGAAAAATTATAATACATTACATTACTGATGTGTAATCTTTGCTGCCGTGCTATGTTATCAATAGCTAAAAAATAAGAATAATAAAGACTACCACAGAAAACAAGAATATTTTTATTTTTGTGACATCTAGAGAATTGGTAGGCATTGCATATTTCAGAGATTGCTTCCTACTAGAATTTTGTCATGAAAACAAACATTTATAAAGTCTGATTTCTTTAAATAAAGCTATCATTTTTAAGCTGCTTAAAAGTTTTTTTTTAATATGTACAATATATTACTGTCTAAATCTAGGAAGTCTTGGAGGATTTATGTATACCTCCATTGTACACAAGTAAGGAGAATATTTAGCTTAATTTTTCTAAGGTATTATTTAACCCAAATCAATAAAAGTGAAATTTTAACATTTTCAGATAAGCCATGTAATCTTTGGATTCAGGACATTTGTAATTTAATTCTTAATTTGCTTGGCCTCCAAATACTAATCTTGCATGATATTTATATTCCTTAACTCTTAATTGAGTTATGCAGATAGATTCCTATGGTTTCAAGATGATGACATTTTGTAACAGGGGAGGGACTCCTAAATACTAGATGTTTGGCTACAAATAGCCTGGTTTTTTTTTCTGTTCTGAATGTTAGTATCTAAAGAGTTTATCCAAAAGACTTCAAAAGCTTTGCATCATTCCCCCTAACCTCAATCTTCACTTTTAATATTATGCTATTATAGACATAAGAAATATCCTATTCTTAATTAAAAACTTATATTGGTATCTGCCCCTCAGATTATCCTTAACCTTTTATTATTAGAAGTTAGATATTGTAATCACAAAATCATGCAGCAGCTAATAAATATTCACTAATCTTTTTGTACCGAGTCATATATTGACAGTGAACATGGTGATTCAGATGTGTAACTGTCTTTTGCCTCAACCTTTGTCTTAACTGTGCTGCTCATTAAAGAGATCAAATTTTAATTATCAGATTGTATGAAACCTAAGACCATGGAATAAACAAATCCAAACGCCCACATGCAGGAGAGTCCAGAAGGAAATATGTGTGGCCAAGATGAAATAACTCATTTAAAAATTTCCAATTGCCCCAGTGTCCGAAACAAATGCAAATAGGCATAGTATTGAATTCAGAGCCCATTTATTTCATGTTGACAGAAACATCCATTTAATATGTACACTCATCTCTCTGAGAAAAGACACGTGCACTGCTGCCTCATCATGAACTTCTTGTACTTTACTCAACACAATTTTTTAACCAATTACATATGTGATACCCACTTTTGTTCCAAGTACAGTCATGGGGAGAGAGGTATTTTGCTTATAACATAATTATGATACGTAAACATATTTTATATGTGCATCTTTTTGTTCTGGTAAGTAATTAGGAATGTACCCTTTTCAGGTCTTACCAACCTGAAATATTAGAATCATTTTTAATTAACTTATTTTGCTTTCTTAGTTGGCATTTTTCATACTCCTCAATGTCCATCTTTTATTCCCAGACTGTGAGCAATAGAAGTCCTGTTGACTAGTTAGTTCTCTTAAGAAAATTAATTCTATCTGCTGAAGAATGGTTCCTTGTCTGGGGATTTGGGGCCCATTCCTGTATATAGCCAGTTAGACATGTGCAATTAGAGAATTTTTGATGACCTTTAGTTTTAGCCCCAACCAAGCGTTGCCTGTGCTGTTTTGTACAGCATCGGAAATGACAGGTAACTCGTTCTATTAGAGTATGTCACACATAGAAACTGAACTTTTAATTAGAACTACCTTGATAATAGATCTCCATAAGCTAAATGGGAGTGAGTGTAACTGACAGCTCTCCTAGAGAATAAGAAATAATGAAAGCAGAGATAATGTTTTGCTTACTAACTACTTGCTTTTTGATCTGTCTATGACATAGTTTTATGACAACCAGTAACTAAGGTTTGCTACTTTTATTTGCTTTATAATCACAAAACTGTAAAATTAGCCACTACCATCATTTCAGATGTATACCACAACATTGATATACGGTACTCTAAATACACTTGGCACATTTTACAAAACCATATGTAAACAAGTCTCCACTGTTACACAAAATGTGCTGTTACTTTGGAAAAAGGCACATAGTTTAATTCACATGTGGAATCCCACAGTACACTGCATGAAATGAATGTTGATACTTGTTGAATATTTTTAGACAGCTCAGTTTTATTTTTATTTCTTACAATTGTGTAAACAGATATGTGAATGGACCCTACACTGCACCTAATTGTTCTTCGTTACATTGAGGCTTTGGACATAGATCATTCCATTTTTATTTCACCTCCATTTTAAATTATATTTTCCCAAACATCAGTTATGTAAACACATTTCAGATGTGTAGAAAATACTAAGTTACAAGCAACCCAAAATTTAATATCCTACTACTACAAAACAGTGTTGTTCTAAAGAGACCGAAGATATCTGAGGTTTTGGTTAGGGTTTTTGGTTTTTTTTTTTTTTTTAAGCAAATAGTTACCATTCAGGCTTCTTTTTAGTATGTTGGTCTAAAAGTTCATCTGTAGGGCCACAACTGAAACCCTCTAAATTGTGTAAGTTGAGTACACTTATAAACACCCTCCATGAAATCTTTTTCCAACAAAAATCTAATAAGCATTAATGGAAGTTTTTAAATAATACCAGTGTATGTTTGCTGGTTATTTTTCTCTTCCTTTTTATCAAAATTTATTTTTAGTTGACTCTAATTACCACCAAAATCCTCTTGAATAAAACTAACTTTACTACCTCCTTCCCAAAATACTGTATAGGTTGTTGCATGGAAAAGTAATGCCAATGTCACTTCACATATATGCCAAAAAAGTGATCGACAACTTTGACTTCAAAAATGACACTTTGCAAAGAATTTTAATTTCCCCAGCCAGTTTTTATCTTGTACGTGTATACTACAAGTTCAATTACAATTCAGCACTATCATTCAAAGATAACTTTTTGAAATAATTGTTGGATTGGTTCTATTCTTTGGACATTGGATGGTTTTTGTATTGTTGGAATAGACTAGATAATGTGCTGTATGTTCATACACATTATCCTAATGATTCAGAAGAAAATAGAGAATCTTTTGCCAAGTGTTCAGGAATGTAAGTTTAAAAAATTATACTTGATTAAGATTCAACTATTTATACAGATTTACACTACAGTTTAATAAAAATATATTGTGTAATATTTAATAAAATTAAATACATAAAATAAACTTTTCAACACTATACAAACCCCTAGAAAAGCTTCTTTTTCTTTATAAGGCTGTTAGCAATCTCATAACATTGGGAAAAAATGTTTTTAACCTTTGGTTTCTTTACTACACCATTAGCATACAGTACAACTAAGATTTTTTGATGAGCTGTTTCACAGGAAACACTGCATTGTATACAACAGAATACTTATGGCTTTTGAAGTTGTCAGTCGCTTTCAGATTCTTCATCATCAACTGTTGGATATGACTGACTGTTGTTCTGTGTGTACATTTTTGTTTTAATTGGACAGTTGTGATCCATGAGTATTGCCTAAAAAAAGTATGTAGTATTATCTCTGAGTTAGTTCTTTGTTATGTAGACCATAGTTTTACAATTACAATTCTGAGTTTTTTAAGAGTATTCTTTGTTTTTCAAGTTCTTTTTAATAAGGAGCCAGGTAGCCTGGAACCTCTAGCAGTCAGTTGAGTACCCAAACCAAGGATCTGCTCCTAATAATAACATTGAGCTTTTTAAGGTTGCAGTGCACTAATATTGACTCAGTTTTTCTTGATGATAATCTTGTGTGAGGGTAAGTGATAATATCTTCATTTTACTGGAGAAGAAATCAGTGACTTTCCCAGGGTCACATAGCTTTAATAAGAGACAGGTAGGATTCAAACACATCATCCTTACCTCAAGTCCATTGCTCTAACCAGTACTCCACCTACTTACTACCTTTTTTTTTTTTTATCAAATGCTTTATTCACTTCTAGTTTACATCATTCATTTCCGCAAGATTTTGAGTTACAAATTTTCTCCCCATTTTTCCCCTACCCACCACCCCAAAATAGCGTTTCCACTGGGTATCCCCTCCTCCAATCTGCTATCTCCCGTATCTTCTCCCCTACCTCCTCCAACTTTCCAGTAGGGCATGGTAGATCCCTATGCCCCAGTGCCTGTACATCTTATTTCCAGTTTACATGTAAAATAATACTGATAGTAGTATGTGTGTATATGTATACACACACACACACACATATATATATATATATATGTTTTAAACATTTGATTTTAAAACTTTGAATTCCAGGTTCCTCCTTTATCACCCACCCTTACTGGGAAGATAAGCAGTGCAATATAGGTTTACATATGTAGCTATGCAAAACATTTCCATAGTAGATATGTTGTAAAAAAAAAAAAAACTGACTTTCCCTCCCTCTTATCCCACCTCCCACTTGTTCTATTCTCTACTTTGATCCTGTCCTTTTTTCAAAAGTGGGTGCTTCCAAGTTCCCTCCCCCCCAGCCAGCCCTCCCTTCCATCATCCCCCCTCTCATCCCCTTTCCCCCTACTCTCCTGTAGGATGAGATACCATATTTATTTAGTGTGTATGTCATTCCCTCCCTATGCCAAATTCAATGAGAATAAGGTTGAACCATTCCCTTTTGACTTCCTGTTCTTCCCCTCCTTTGTAACCATTTTCCCTTACTTCTTCTATATGAGATAGTTTACCCCAATCTGTCTCTCCCTATCTCTTCTCATTATATTCCTCCTCACCTCTTAATTTCACCTTTTTACTTACTACCTTTTGAAAGTAACTCAAAGACTTTAGGCAAAAGAAAAGTTTCTTTTGCCTGAAAGTTCTTCATCTGACTTTATTAGATCATCAAAATGAAGGTTAGTAGCCAACAATCCACAAAACAATAAAATAATATCTTGGGAATGCAAGTTAAGATTAAGTGTTATACTATTCTTAGAATGTTAGATGTAGAGGGGCAACCAGGTGGCATGATGGATAGAGCGCCTGGCCTAGAGTCAGGAAGATTCATCTTGAGTTCCAAATGTGGCCTCATGCTAGCTATGTGACCGTGAACAAGTCACTTAAACCACTGGAGAAGCAAATGGAAAATCACTTGTGGATCTTTGTCAAGAAAACCTCAAACAGGGTCATGAAGAGTTGGACATAGCTGAACAACCACCACCAAATACTGTGGAATTTTGGAACTGGGAGAAGCCTCAAGAGACTATCCAGTCTAATCCCTTTCTTTTACAGAAGAGGAAACTAAAGTCCAAAAGGGGAACGATTTACCTCTTTAGACACGGGTTTAATGTTAGCAACAAGATTGAATTTCTGGTCATGTAAGTCCAGTATGGGCATTTTGGGCCACACTGACTTCCTTGTTTTGCCTAGGAGGATTTTTTGCAAAGGTATTATACCTGACTTAGAGTCAGCATGACATAGTACATTTAGTGCTGATCTTGGAGTTAGACCTGAAATTGGATCCTGCCTCAAGCAGTTATTACCTGGGTGACTGAGAAAGTCATTCTTCTAATCAAGCTCAATTTTCTTTGTGAAATGGAGGTAATAGTAACTTTTGTAGGGGCAATGTGAGGATCAAATGAGATAATGTTTAAAGCATTTAGCATAGAGTCTGATGTGGGGTGCTTAAATGTTTGTTGAATGACAACCCATGAACTTCTGGAGCTTAGAATACCTTCCATCACACTGCTGGCTTCTCACTGCAGATGACTAATCTGTATACCCACCTACCACACATTGGGGCCAATACCATTTTTATATTTGGTCCACACCTGTGACTTCATTGGTGTTAGGTACTTGTGGTGGGGAAACTTCTCCCACCAAACAATTCATCTGTAACTTAAAGAGTCTCAGAGAGTTGTGCAGGGGAAGTGAGAGGCCCTTGTCATGCAGATTGCCAATGCCAGGCAGAGCTTGAGTCCAGATCTTTCTGACTCCAAAAAGCCAGGGCTCTGCTATGCCACACTTTCTGGGAGGGGGAATACCATATTTTTTTTTAATACTTTTTTGGAGGAAGAGGACAAGAATAACAGCAAAAGGGAGGAAAGAACTGTGTTATAGTGTTCCCAGAAGGCCATTTTCAGCTTTATCTGTCAAAAATCTAAATAAATGCTTAGCAAGATGAGTCATTAAAGACTTGAGATGTGCCACTTACTGCCCATAATTGGAGGCTGGCATAATGGCATCATTTGAGTCTGCAAATCAACAGCTGCTGCTTGTGTCTCAGCAGGAAGAAGTGGAATAGAGAATGACAGGAAATAATCTTGGGCAATGAGAGGGAGACAGCAGTGCCACAGAAAAAAATTGATTATTAGACAATTGAAAAAAATCCAATGTTGACAAGTTTAGACATTCAGAATTAAACTGAGTAGCTACAAAATCTCAGGGAAGGACTACAGGAAAGAAGCTAGTAGCTAATGTGTACATAGTACCTTAAGGTTTGCTGGTAGTAGCTCGCAATGTAGTGGAAGGCACTAGCCCCCATTCCTGAGTTCTTGTCATTAAACGTTAAGCACTGTCTGTGTGTCAGACACTGTGTTAAGTGCACAAAGACCTTCCCCCACCTCCCCAAAAACAAAACACAAAATATTCATTCCTTCAAGGGCTATCGTGAGGAAACAACATGAATTTAGGTAATATACACATATATGACAAAAAGCATATGGAAATCACTTCCAAGTCTTCCCATTTTATTTTCAGAACATGTCCACTTGTCGCTTATTCAGCTCTACCTGTTAATAAGTGGTTGAGGGATTTTCCCTCCTTTATGAAGCTGAAATCTGCCTTCCACTTTCAGTATACAAGTGGTTGAGTAATTCATTAAAATGAGGCAATTTGCTTGGAGCTTTCAGCTAAAACACCATGAAGGCAGTAAGGCCAGTTCATGTGGTGGTTTCCGTTCCAAAGGAGATTAATGTGTTTTACATTTGAGTCATGAGACTGCAGTGGAGAACTGTCTTCTAGTATCATTCCTAAAGCTTGTTTAACCCTTTTACTTTCAGATGGTAAAAACATGACTTATAGAAGGGCAGTGGCTTGCCCAAAGTCACCAAAGCTGGAAATAAGCATAACTCAGGAGAAAGAGCGTGGGACTTAAAAGACACAGTACCACCATGTGGTTGTGGGCAAGTCAACCTCTGAACCGATTATAAAAATAAGAATAACCTTTGTACTGCCTGTCTCCAAGCTTTTTTTTTTTTGAGCAAAGTTCTTTACAGTGATATGTAAATATAAATGATTAGTAACAGATTTAGAACTATCACAGTGATATGTAAATATAAATAATTAGTAACAGATTTAGAACTATCACCCAACTCTTACTGCTCCTCTAGTATTCCTTCTACTATAAGAGTTTCATGCTAACAACCAGAAAATATCCCATCACATTCTAAAATTTCTTACCATTTTTTCTTCCTTGGCAGGAGGACTTCGAAGGAAAAAGCAGAGAGGGGCAAAGAGAATGTCAATGATCCCAATAATTGTCATGAGCCACGGGAACCCAATTGCCTTTGCGATGGCCCCACCAACAGAAGGGCCTTTTAGGAAATACAAAATCAGAGAGCTCCCTAAAAATGTTGTACTCAACAAGATGTGCAATTTAAAGTTATATTTTACACTATTAAATAATTTGATCCATTTGAAGTACTTAGGGAAAAAATACATCCTTACCCAATGCAAACCCCATGCAAAAGGCAACATCTGCAATGGCATATACACTCCCATAGACAGAAACATGGCGCAGGTCTACCAGGTAGCCCATGATGGGCATCATTGAGGAATCCACCATTCCTGCCAATAATTCAGAGAAACATATTATACAAACCAACCTTACCTTTGGGGATTTGGCATCAGAAGACAGGTAAGTCATGGGTTTTAACATCAGGAGGCAGCTAAGTGGTACAGTGGATAGAGACCTGGGCATAGAGCTTGGAAGACCTGTGTTCAAATTTGACTTCAGATGCTCACTTGCTGTCTGACCCTGGGCAACTAACTTCACCTCTGTCACAGTTTCATCATCTGTAAAATGGGGATAATAGCACCTACTGCCTAAGGTGGTCATAAGGATCAAATGAGATTATACTTGTAAAGCACTTAGCACAATGTCTGGCATACAGTAGGTACTTAATAAATGCTTGTTTACTTCAACATATGTGAATTGTCAGCTTTTTTAAAAATTGATACTAAAATAGGTTTTCAAGCCAGGTTTGCTAGGGCTGTGCTCTCTTGAGGCAAGAGGAGACAAGAGTCACTAATGCTGCAACTACAAGCTGCTTCAGTCGTGGCTGTCCTTTGTCATTAGTGGAAAGAATGATGTTCGTAGTCCTTTGACCTTTCCAACCCACCATTGGGCTTGTACCCCAGGGAGGTCAATGAGAGAAAGAAAGATCCTATATATGACATATTCAGAGCTGTGCTTTTTGTATTAAACTACACACACGCACACACACACACACACACACACACACCCCTAACAACAACAATAACCCTGGGTGTCCATTAATTGGGAATCACAGACCACAGAGGGCTTGTGAATGCAATGGAAAAAGATCATGCACCTAGAAATGGAAGGGACTTAGAATGTCCAAAGAAAGTCATATGGCTTGTCAATAGCCGTATGTGGAAGAGTTAAGTGGCAAAGCCAGGATCTGAATTCAAATACTGTTACTCAAGTCCACCAGCCTTACTGCTGTTCCACACTAGCTCAATGTGATTGTTCTATAAGAAATTATGAATATGAGGAATTCAGAGGAACTTATTACATGACAATTTTGCATGAGCTGATACAGAGAGAGGGAAGAAGGTAGAACCAAGAAAAGAACAAAAGCCAAATGATTACAACAAAGTGTATGAGAATCACTCTATAACATTACTAAATATGCCACCTGCAATGGCTGATACACTCCTGTCAACAGAGGTGTGGTGCAGGACTACAGGAAGCCAATTCACTACAATCACCAATTCTGGTGCCAAGAAAAAAAGGAAGTAGCCTCCCTCCCCTTGGCAGAGAGGTGGGGGACTACGGAGTGCTAATGAGGCATATGCTATGGGACAGTCAATTCCTTAGGGTGACGAGGGCTAGCAAAAGGCAGGGTATTTTTCGGGGGAGGGGGAGTCATCGTGAAGAGAGATTTCAGTGTGATGGGAAATGATTCTGATTTTTTTGAGGCACAAAAAAAGGTGTTGAGGTGGTAATGCAGTAAGGAGAACACTAGATTCTATTAGGTAGAAGTCCTGGATTCGAATCCCACTTCTGTCATTTGTGAGCTGCATGATCTTCAGCAAGCCACAGCATCTTTGTGGTCCTATTTCTTTTGATCTGTAAAATGGGTCTGATAATACTACCTCCTCCCAAAGGATCAAGTGAGGATAATGTGTATAGCAGTGCTTTGGAGAGCCTAAAACTCTATGGAAGTGTCAGCTATCTCATCGTTATTCCTATTCTCTTTGCCTTTCCTTTGATTTGTTCTATCCTTCCCTAGATCTCTTATCGATCCCCCCCCCCCCGACCTCTTCTTTCTGAGCTCTCGCTAAGCTCCCAAGGTATCCATGTTCTCATTTCTCAGTTCCCTTCCTTTCTGAGCCTCCCTGTGCACATGCCTGCTTGCCTGGTGTCAGCTCTGGAAGGGGCTCCCTCAACTTTATGCCGTCCTCACCCAGGTGGTACATTCCCAGTATATACTAGATGCCATATTGGTAGTGATGAATTTTCAAGTCATTTCTATAGAAAATGAGACAAGAGCATAGTCCAAATCTTTCATTTCTGCTTTTTCCCAGGATTTATTTCAATGCGGTTAGATTTATCATGAATGAATGTTCTATGTGATAATACCTGTCGAGTATAAAATTCTCTCAAATTATCAACAACAGGAATTCTCTAATCTTAATTTCCATAATGCTAATGCTACAAAATTGGCTGCCTTTGACCATAAAAGTATTCATTGACTAGGCCCTTTGTGAGTCAATGTATGTTTTAGTTCTAAATCTTGCCGTGGCGCTTTTGCAATTTGATACTGGGACTCATAAGTAAGCTTGTTCACAGATATAGAGTGTACAAATGTTCTCTGTGGAAGATATTATGCCCTGTTTACCCAGAGTCAACAGAAGAGTGTCAGTTTGCCTTTTGTAAATATCAGCCTTTTGCAAAAAAAAATGGTTTTCATAAAGAAAATCACTAAAATCTGGAAGTAGTTCCCTTTAATATGGGTAAACTACACATTATATTTGAGCCTTAAGCTGCTGACCATCTAATATTAAGCTTCTAGAATGTTTTAGGCTGCTATCAGTCAGAATGAAAACAAATATTTCCAAGCACAGGTAACCAGTAAATGTTATATTTTGGCACAAAGCTTATGTGACTTACCAATTGCGAAACCAACTCCAAAATTTGGTGCAATCAGTCCATAAATGTTTTTTGCAAATGGTACCTCCAAAAAAAAATTGGTTACATATTTTGTTTAATAATGCAATTTCATTATATACCATTAGGTTTATTTTAGTGAGGCATTAACATTTCTTTTGAAACCTGGTATGCTTATTTATTTATAAAGTAATTGGGAAAGAGAATAAGAATCTGAGTCATAGAACATTAGCAGTCATCTAGCTTACCCTTCTCATTTTACAGATAAGTAAACTGAGGCCTACAGAGGTGAAATTCCTTGCCCTAGGTCACACAGTTACCAACTCCCTAATCATAGCATTTGAGACCTAGAAAGGGTCATATAAATTAAGACACTTTTCAGCTCCTTATATATAGAAAGCAAGATTGAAAAGATCAACTTAATTCCAGTCAGTTTTCCAACCAGCACAATCAAACCCTGTGTAAGTAATAGCAGTAATTATTTGATCCTAGAAAGGGAGGATTAGCTCAGTATTTCCTCATTCTTTGCCATAAAAAGTATCATTCATAGTCATTTTTATATTGAAAATTCAGTAGCAAATCAATAAACATTTATTAAACATCTACTAAGTACTAACCATTGGAAGAAGAACAGCCCCTGACCTGACAGCACTTATATGCTATTAAGGTAGGCAGTGTGAGTATCTGTGTGACAATACAGAATATTAAGTCTTTCATCTCTATGGCAACACAGACATTATTAAACTTCTGAAATAGAGTAGTTTTGGGAGGAAGGGCACTAGTATCTGGGGCATTGGTGGAGTCAGGAACGTTTTCACGTAGAAGGAAGTGCTTGAGTTGAGTGTCAAAGAAAACAAGGGGTTCTAAAAGACAGGAGTGAAGAAAAGGTGTGTTGCATGCATAGGGGACTGTTAGAGCAAAGGTGGGAAATAGATTGTTCTGTGTGAAGACCAGTTTGGCTGGATGGCAGAGTATATTGAGGGGAGTAATGTATACCAAGGCTGGAAAGGTAGGATGGGGTTAGGTTGTGAAGGATTTTAAATGCCAAATAGATACTCAAAGCAAAAGGGAGCCACTAAAGTTTATATAGTCAGATCTATGCTTAAGGAAAAGAATTCTGGCAGCTATGTGGAGGGTAGATTGGAAAAGAGACTTGAAACAGTGAGACCAATTAGAAGATTTACAATAGTCCAGGTGAGGGGATTTGAGAAACTGAACCAAGTTTTTGGCACTATAAGTACAGTACTGAGCAGGGGCCAGATGCTAGAGGCATGGAGATAGAACTGATATGATTGGCAATCAGTTAGATGTGTGGGGGTGAGGGAGAGGAAGGAGTCAAAGATAGCACCAAGATTGCAAATCTAAGAGATTAGAAAAATGCCAACACTTTCAATTAGGTAGCCAGATGGGGCAGTGTATAGAAGACTGAGCTTGGAGTCAGGAAGACCCCTCTTCCTAAATTCAAATATGGCCTCAGACACTTACCAACTGTGTGACCCTGGGCAAATCACTTAATCCTGCTTGCCTCAGTTTCCTCATCTGTAAAATGAGCTGGAGAAGGAAATGGCAAACCTCTCCAGTACTGTGTAAAGAAAACCCCACATGGCATAGTCATGAAGAGTCGGATATAATTGAAAAACAACTGAACAACAAATTCAACAGGAATAGGGAAGCTCAGAAGATGAGTTAGCTTGAAAGAAGAGATAAATAGCTCTGTTTTGAACATATTAAGTATCAGGTGCCTACAGAACATCCAGTTTGAAATATCCAATAGGCAGTTGGTGATGTAGATATAGTTGGTGAAGAACTAGGTAGGGTAGATTTATCTGGATGTCATCGGCACAGAGGTAATAATTAAGTCCATGAAAATAAAAATGTTGGTAAAATTTCTAAAAATAACTGACTTTTTAAAAATAGCATGAAACAAAAATATTTGGTAAGAATTAGTAATATTTGCCCACAGCTGAATGCTTTGTATCTCACAGACAGAACTGTTTTCATTTTAAAGATGTCTTATCATACTCACACATAAAATGCTGATTCCAACAATGATCATCCCCAAGAGAGCACAAAGCCACCTGTGAAAGGAAAAAGTCCCCAGAGATCAATGAGAGTAGATTGTATTCTGTTTGGTTTTTTTTTTCAAAGCTATCATTTGAGATTTCTAAAAGGACTTAGATTGAGAAATTTTTACATTTGGGGATCAGCTAGAAATACTTGAAAAAATTTAAGGAACTCCTTTATAAGTACAATGGGTTTTTTAAAAAAAATCTTACCTTCCCATTTTGTGTGCAAGTATCCCAAAAATATTGGTTCCAATAAGATAAGAGATACTAGCTGGTAGGAAAGCAACGCCTGAAAATTTATGAAAGGGACACCTTATCAGTGCTGATTTCAGTCAAATGTTAGAAAAACTAATAAATGTAGCACAGCTGTTTTGATTAGAGCATATCACATGAAGCCCTGTAGCCCTGCACCCAAGCATCTAATATCCGGTCTGTTACATGTCTAGCCTGGGCCCCACACCATTTATCCATCAAATACAAAGCCCTTGTGATGCTATAGAAATGAAAGACATTTATTTTACTATCAACTGCATAATCTGTTTCTGAAAATTTTATATTTAGGTCTGCTAAAGGTGGTAAGTTTTACACGCAAGGTCAAAATGGGCAGCTCTGAATAATCGAGATCTGAGAGCTCGGTGCAGAATGTCTGGCTCTGTGTGTTAGTTACAGAAATATTAATGGGAACTTAAGTGGCTTTTGGAAACTTCAGGATAATACTCTGTTAGGAGAGAAGACATTAGTTATCCTGCTCTGGAGTCGTGCATTTTGACTGGTAAGGACTTCAAAGGTTTCATTAAAATCTCTGCATTAGTCAAGTCCAACCCTGGTTTCTTTCCAATGAATTTGCCCATGGGCTCTAATGTCTGCCCACCTCTACCTCTGAGGTTGCTTCCTTAGAGATAAAGTCACTCTACCCTCCATCCTGATATTGATTTGTGCACCCTACCAGTCCAGATATAAAGATTAAACAATGAATCTTTCCAAAGGCAATAAAAACTAAGCAAGAACTGCATAACCTACAGTTCCAAAATCAAATCACTATACCTTTGACTTTCCTTGCCAGTACTTTAAAAAGTACACACACACACACACACACACACACAAATGAATGTCTATCTTTTCCTTAGGTTAATTCAGCAAATAATTCTCGAGCACTTAGTATATATCTACATTCTACTGAATGTGAGGAATAAAAAGACAAAAATGAACAACTTTCTATACTCAAGGAGCTTATGTTCTACTGGATTCTTTTAAAATTTTTGTAATCATTCCTTAGTGAATACCCCAAGGAAGCCACTGGCCATTCTGACATGGTGTGACCAAGTCATGGTGGGCCTAAGTCCATTAAGTTAAATTTTTAAACATCATCATGCAAGATTTGAGAGCTCTATAGGGACAAAACATGAAATGTAATTTCACGCATCAAGAATTATTTTTCCCAGGCTATATAAACCCTGATTTGAGGCTTTGTTTTTGGGCTCACTTTGAGAAGTGTTCTGTGATTTCATCAGATGAGACTCTGGGAAGCCATTGTTGAGAGCCCCCTGGCTTTGAAAAACCCAGATGTTGATGAAACCCAGATGTTGATTTGGTATGGATGTAATGGTTGGACAGTTTGGAAACTGTCTACCTGATCTGTTTCTCTGTCTTGATAATTCTGTCTGTATATTCTGAAGTTCGGGGTGCTAACCTTTTTCCCCTGAACTAGGTAAACAATACATATTTGACTAATTAAAGTAAGCTTGTTAACCCCCCCCAAAAAAGAATTATTTCCCCCCTATCCAACAAGATGCAATGGCCAAGTTAATATATGAAAGGCAGTGTGGTATATTGGGAAAAGAACTAGATTTAGAAAACCTATATCCAAGCCTCTATGCTTTCTTTTGCTTAATGTACTATAAACATGGACAAATCACTTTAGCTGTTCCTCATTTGCAAAATGAGATTGAGAGGTAGTGTAATGTAGTGGGTAGAAGCAGAGCTGACTTCAGCATCAAGAAAACCTGGATTCAGGGGCAGCTAGGTGGCACAGTGAATAGAGCACTGGCCCTGGAGTCAGGAGGACCTGGGTTTGGATCCAACCTCAGACACTTAACACGAAAAACTAGCCATGTGACCTTGGGCAAGTCCCTTAACCCCAATTGCCCTCCAAAAAGCAAAAAAAGAAGAAAACCTGGATTCTCTTACATAGCCTGATTGTCAACCTGCTTAAGTCACTGAATCTCTTAGTGCCCTGGGCAGCTCTCAGACTATAGATTGCAGAGGAAAAATCTGGTCTGTATCCGTAGCAAATTCCTCACCAAGAGCTCAATACACTGATGATATCATCCACCCCTAAAAAAAAAAATTGGAGGTGGAGGTGGGGATTAAAGTATTTTCAGAGTAGTTATTAGGGTCAGATGAGATGCTGTTATTCATAGCATTGTATTGATCTGATTATGAGTCAAATCATTAGCATCTATGTCATATGATCAGTATCTTAAAATGATAAAGACTATATGGAACTCAATATATTGGATTTAGTGTTAGAAAGTCCTAGGTTCAAATCCTGTGTCCTACATTTACTGCTAGTTTTGCTAAGTCACTTAAATTCTCTGTACTTCAGTTTCCTCATCTGTAAAATGAGTTACTTGCACTAGATAAGGTCTCTTACAGTTTAAGGTATATAATCTTTACATCCCCCCAATTCCAAGCACAATACTGGACACATATGTGTTTGCTGATTTTAATAGAACTGAAGAGCAGAAAAATTTAATGGGAGCTTAGCATGATGAGGACTGAGCTGAATAAAATGGCAAAGTGCAAGTCTTATAGAACCTGAAATGAATGAATCAAGACATTTCCCAAAGCCGTGCAGATAATAAATGAAGAAAGCAGATTTATTGGATTTGTTTCCTAATGGGGACTCTGGCTTTTCCTACATGGTGTTTTACAGACGTTTCTCGCCTATGCGTAGGTCCTTCCTTCTGCTTGCCTCACAGATTTGCATCTGGACATCTGTTAAGTTCCCTACATGGTCCTGTTCTTGATAAATTCAAGCAGCCCACCTGTTAGCCTGATGTCTAAACCAGACACCCCACTCCACCCCCACCTTTTTTTTCCTGAAGGCTTTAATACCTATTTTATTGAAAGTCCCAAGTAATAGCATGGAACTAGAGAAAGCAAGCCTGCCTGAGTAGCCAACAGCTGACTGGGATACATTCAATTAGTGAGGTTATTAAATCATTTAAGTGGAGTCGTCAGAAATATCCCCAAACCATTTCAACCCAGGAAGACTTTTAAGGCAAATCTACTGTAACTTGTGGTCTGTTTATAGAGGCCTGTCTGCTTGGACCATAGCCCACTTTTTCGGTCTTCTTTTGCAGGCCTACTGAAACCCACAAAACTGACATAGTTTATGAATATTTACAGGGCCTACTGAACAAGGCTGATTCAATGCCAAATTAGAGAAGTGTGATATGAGAGACAACACCCTCCTTGCCCACAAAATACCTCTCCTACTGGCCTAGAATTCCTGAAAGCATTACCAATAGGGTCATTCCTTTCATCCATTCCACATTCACTCAACAAATACTAAATGTCTTCTATAGAAGTCCATTGACCCCCTTCCCAAGGATTCATGGAAAGATTTCAGTGGGTTTCTGAATTTGGACAGGAAAAATATTACATCTTTTCTCTCACCTGCAATTAGCATTTCCTTCGATTATGAACATAGGCAATAAAACATTCTGAGAAGCAGTCTATAGGCTACAGTAGACTGCCAAAGCAGACCACAACACAAGAAAGGCTTAAAGGTCTTGGTCCACTTTGTGCAAAGGGCTATATTTCTTCGGATTGAAGCCCTGAAGATCACTTCTTAAATTGAAAAACTCCTTTACAGACATGATCTCTTTGATATTCAGAACAACTCTGTGAGTTGGAAAGGGTGAGAATTATTAGTTTTATTTCACTCATGAAGAAACTGAGGTTCTGTGAATTTAAGCCACTTGCCTAAGGTCACATAGCCTGGACCAGAACACTGGACTCTTCCTGCCTTTTGATCTAGTGTTCTTTACATCATATCAGGAAGCCTCTAATATCTATCAGAGAAATTTAAATCTGAAGGGGACTTTATAGTTTATCTAATCCAACCCCCTTATTTGTTGCTGTTGAGTTGTTCCAGTTGTCCACATCTGGGGTTTTCTTGGCAAAGATACTGGAGTGGTTTGCCATTTCCTTCTCCAGCCCATTTTACAGATGAGGAAACTGAGGCAAATTGGGTTAAGTAATTTGCCCAGGGTCACACAGTTAGTACCCACCTGGTTGAACTCAAGTTTTCCTAACTTCAGGCCCAGTGCTCTATCCACTGTACCACCTAGCTGCCCCTTATTTTACAGATGAGGAAATGGAAGTCCCCTGGAATTGACCAGAGATTGAACTGCTAATTAGTGGCAGAATCGGGTTTTCAACCCAGGTCTTCTGATTTTTAAAAATGGAATGGACTGTCTTCCCACCAACCCCTGGGTGCCATCATGGCCTTGGAGGTCTTCAAGCAGAGGCTAGGTGGCCAGTTTTCAGGTAACTTCAGAAACGTAGAGAAAATGTTGACTCAGTCATTTGTTGTGTGAGCTTCTGGCATTTCTAGTTCAAATCTAGCTCCTCCAGACAAGATCTGGAATGAGCAGAGGGAGCCCTGAGCAGGTAAATACCACAAACCCTCTTGCTTACATAAGCCTTTGCTTCCTGAGGTACCAGATAAAAGCAATCAGCTTGTCATTTTCATGCAAGGAACTCTGCACGACTACCCCAAAGGAAGGAGCCTTAGGAATGGAAAAGCCCACTCTGATACGTTACCCAGCTGCCATTTTCTGGAACACATGGTCTCCATCATCCAGATCGGTAATGCTGGCTCAAGCATTGCAATAGCCATGTTTGCAAAGCAGATCGACCCTTGAATAAAGAAGAGAGTTTGTTTTCATTTGGACTCTGGGATCTCTACTTAACTCTCCTTCACCCCTTCATTTAATAAACTTTTATTAAATACCTGTTACTGTACTGGAAAGATAGAAAAAGGTAAGACAATTAATACCTCCAAGGAACTTCCAATCTAATATGTGTGAAAAGACATAAACACATAATTATAGTTCAAATAGAATATGATCACTATGCAAAATACACATAAATACACATAAAATGTTCTGTGATCAGATGAGAAAAACACCACTTCCAGATGGGTATCTTCTTGTTCCTAGACTTTCTACCATCCATCTAATGCATCATCCTGATACTTAAGAACCTTCAGTGATTCCCCTTGGGCCTACAGAGCAAAACATAACCTCCTGATTCTTGCATTCAAGGCCTTCCACAATCTGGCTCCAACTGACTTTCTTCATGGTTCCCCCAAAATATGCTTTCAGTCATCTCTCATCCTGACCTTGCCTTTCTCCATGCCTTTAGACAGTTTCCTAATCTCTGTTGGAGTTTTCCTCTTCCTCTGAGACCTAACTCAGATTCTACCTCCCCTATGAAGCTTTCCTATCCTTTGCCCGAGTCTTCCCTTTGCACTTATCCCATGGTGCTTTGCATCACGATTGTTCATGTACATATCTTTTTTCCTCTCTAGATGATAAGGCCCTTGAGAGCAGGGTCTATTTGATATATATTTTAATATCTCTGCAGCTAACGGTGTGCATACTAGGTGATTTACAAATATTTACTGAACTGAATTGAGATGGTATGTAAGCTGTGTTGAAAGGTTCAGTCTTTCTGAATAAGACTGTCTTCAAACAGATTCAGAGCCATCAGATCAAATTCCTTTTTTCCTGCACTATTCGGAGAAAGAAATAATTAAAATGCTATCAGACAAAATGACATAGAGAACAGAAAACCAGCCTCAGAGTCAGGAAGACCTGTGTTCAAAACCTGCCTCTGTCCCATACTGACTGTGTGACCCTGGGTAAGTCACAGAGTCGTCTGTGCTATAGACAATACTCTATTGATTCAAAGTTGCAGATGAGATGATAATGTGCACTTAGAGGAAATTGCATCACCACCTGGGAGTTCTCTTTACCAACGACATCACAATTCTCATGCTTATCCTTGTGCCCTAAGATGACTCCAAAATCTCTTTTTTTTCTTTAAAGCAATGTCCAGGGTGATCAGTATAATGCAGATCAATCCCCTCTGCTAATCCTGGAAGAAGAATCAATCAATCAACTGACAAACATTTATTAAGAGCCTACTATGTGCCAGGCACTATGCTGAACAAGGGGGATACAAAAAGAAACAAAAGACAGTGTCTGCCCTCAGGGAGCTTACGATCTAACAGAAGGAAAGACATCAGATTGACAGCTCACCTACAGTTCTGGTGACTCTAAGATAAAAAAAAACTCCTAGTATTTTGAGTAGAGCCCCTATGGGAGGTTGTTGGGCAAATACAGAATAAAGTTATGATGAATAAAAATAATCTAAATAGTAAGTACTTTGAAATTCTAATTCTTTGAAAAAAAAATGAATCTATTAAGTCTCTATGGCAACCCTCAGGGAATCAAAATATTCAATTAACCAGAACACCCCATTTATTCTCTAATCATTTGGAGCAAATAAGAGCTTCCTGTACCATTCTTTGAACCTAATTAGAGGGGCAAAGAATATTGATTGCATCAGGCAGCACTACCATCCACCCTCTGTAGACTAGACTTCAGTTCTCATAGAACCAATTCAGTAAAGATTACAGTATTTACATAATGAAGAAAGCAAAGGATTTTGTCATTCTTGTGACATTTAAAGGCCATCTGTACAAACAATGCTCAAATATAAAAATACAAATGTATCTCTCTTCCTTTGACCACATGGAAACTGCAGTACCTGGAACTGTCAATAGTTTGACATTTAGTGTTGATTACCTTTTTTTTCTTCCTGTGGCTGGAAGAAAGGGGCAAATAATGTACAAGACCCAGAGCACAAAAGCAGAAAGGTAACAGCTTCCCCAGCAACTGCTCAAGGTGTCCCCTTTCTGCCTGGAGGTGTGCCCGCATCTGTTGTTCCAACCTCAGTTATAGTGCACTGTGCCTAGCAAGGAGTTTCCATGTTACATAAAGTATTTATTGGACTGCTGTCTTCACTGTCTGTGACTCCTGTGAGAAATGCAAATAATCCGTAGCCCTGTTTCACAGATGAAAAAACCAAGGTCCAGGAAACTTCCCTAATGTCCCCAGAATATGTCTGTGGATAAATAAGGAAGAAGCATTGTAGCTGCCGGTTATCCCACAGAATAATCATTGTAATTAGCCCTCGTTCATGAAAATCATCATAAAAGCAAAGCCTTACTTCATATGTAATTAGTTTAAGGAACTCATTATCCACAAGAAGTGGTAATGACAGGAGACTAAATGAATTTTAAAAGGATTTGGACTAATGTATAAATAGCAGATCTAGGAGTGGCTACTGAGAAACTGGACAGTGCTTCAAGGTTGATGTCAGGGAAGATAACCAGGTGGGATGGGAGGGAACACTGACCTGATGTAGTAGGAGAGATTACATTAGACATCTAGTCAGTTCTTAGCTAAAGCATGAATTCTCTCTGGGCTTTGATATGTGATCACTCAGCACAATCTGAAGTCTTTCTGTGAAAGGGAGCTCATGACCACCCAAGGCAATCATTTCATTTTTTAATAGCTCTAATTATCAGTAAGTTTTTTCTTATAGTAAGTCTAAATCTGTTTTCTCATAATTTCTTTTTTTTTTTTGGAGGGGGGAAGGCAAAGCAATTGGGGCTAAGTGACTTGCCCAAGGTCACATGGCTAGTAAGTGTTAAGTGTCTGAGGTCGGGTTTGAACTCAGGTCCTCCTGACTCCAGGGCCAGTGCTCTATTCACTCCTCCACCTAGTCGCCCCCTCCCTATAATTTCTATCTGCTAGCCCCACTTCTTCCTATAAAAGATAATCAACCTTATCGACCTTTTTTTTTTTTTGTCATAACTGGTACCAATAGAGAGAAACCAACTTTCAGCCACAGGAAAATATGAACAAGAAAGATCTTTGGTGAAAAACTACTTAAGCCAATACTATTTGCAGGAGTCATAAAATCCCCTAGGTTTTTTGTTTTGGTTTGGTTTGGTTTTTTTAAGTCTTCTTGTTTCAGAGACATAAGGAAGCAACCTAATTTAACCAGAGTCTACCTTTAAAAAAAAAAGTCAGTCTTCCTGTTGTTTCTCAGGTATTTTATTTTCCTTAGAATATCACTCCTCTCACCATACCATTCAGTACTTTCAAGGGCTGTTGTGTGCCTTGATTCAAATATGCCAAGATGAATTAGACTGACAGGCTAAAAGGTCTGCAGTTAGACTTACTGCTCGTTTCCAGAGAATTCCAGAGATAGCAATGGCCTTTGACATGCAGGTACTACATTCCATATTCAGCAAAATGTGTGTGTGTGTGTATGTGTGTATCTGAAGCCCTCCTATAACTTTGAATAGTTGCAGTTACACATTTGTGAGATACCTTAGTCAGAAAACAGATAATCTGAGATAAATTTCAGAGGCTATTTAGTGTAGAAAATTTTTATGATACATGGTTATCTATGTACACATACATACATATAAAATACACCCACACCCTTTTTTTTGCCAGACCCATGATTTCATGAGTTTAGGAATTTCCACTGGAGAAATTCTATCTCCCAAGGCAACACCTGCTTTGCAGTTTACAGTTTTAGGGGATTGCTTAGTAAACTGAGGCAAGTTAAGTGACTTGCTTAAGATCACACAGCCAGTATGTGTGAGAGGAAGGATTAGAATCCAAGTCTTCCTCATTCCTAGTCTAGTTCTTTATCCATTACAGCATAATCCAAACTTCACAGAACAATTCCCTTTAGTAAAAGGATTTGTTCTGTAAAACTTGGACTCAGTCAAGAGGCTTCACCCAAGGACCTAAAAGGCCACAAGTGGCCTCAAGGCTCCAGGGTCCTCACCCCTGCATTATACCATTAGCTGTCTCTTCCTCTTCCTTTTCACCTCTCCCTATAGCTCTATCTCTGTCTGTTTGTGTCCATCTATCTGTCAACATATATATGGTTTTCCAAAAGTCTTAGTACCATGTAAAACTATTAAAACTTGTATATATGTATACATAATGCATATAATACATACATACACATATATGTGTGCATATGTAGGAGTATGCATATACATATTATCTTTCCCCCCTTTCTCTTTCTGTCCCTCTCTCTCTCCCTCTGTCTCCCTCTCTCTTTCTGTCTCTCTGTGTCTCTCTCCCTTTCTCTCCCTCTGTCTCTCCCTTTCTCTCTCCTTCTCTCTTTCTGACCCTATCTCTCTCTCTCTTTCTCTCTATCTCTCTATCTCTCTTTCTGCCTCTGTCTGTCTGTCTCTCCATATATGGTTAGGGAAACTGATGCAGTTAATGGAACGACTGATGCAGAAACTGCTTCCAAGGATAGATACTGATCTGCTTTAGTAGCTTGGCATCTTAGTATTGCTTGGGGTCCTTCAGAGATCATGTGGCTTGGCCGTAGTTATGCAGCTATGATCTTTGTGTCAACAGCAGGACTTTAAAGTGGGTCTTCCTGACTTCAAAGATGTCCCTCAGACTGTGAAGCTGCTTTTTCTGGATAACACACACACGTGCACACACACACACACACACACACAGAGGCACCCACGCATGCACATATGAAGCTTTTTTGTAAAATACACTTTTAGTAAGGAGGAGAATCCTTCTGAAAACACTACCTACCTGCAGCGATTAAGATGTAGGGATCCTTCAGCAGGGTGACTAGCGAGGTTCCTTTCTGACTCTGCCAAAGAGAGAAATCAGGGTTAACAGAAGGCACATTCCCAGTATGTCAGTAAAGATGCTGTTGGAGCACTACTTACTTCTGGTTGAACCCTGGATGGTTGGAGAATCAACAGTTGAATAGCTGCAAAGAAAAAAAAGACCAAGAACATCTTCAGAAAGTAAGCTCTGAAGATCCTAATCCCTGCCATTCTTGCTGTTGTCTCTACTAACCTCCATCCAGCAGAGTTAAGGCAGCCAGGACCAGGAAAGGAGCAGTCTTCCCCACAAATTCGTACATCACACTCCCAAAGGGTGGCCCCACTAGGAGAAAGAGAAAGAAGAAAGGGAAGATTCCTAGTCTCCATGGACTGACTTAGCCGGGATTGCCACAGAATGGCCCCATTTGTTTCGTAAGTTTAAATTGTCCTAGTAATTGATTTTTTTCTGGGGATCAGATTGACACGGGCAAAAACTGTAAACATTCTTTTAAAGCCTAACCTTGAAAGGGATGATCAGTCAGAGAGAATCAGAATCAGACCTATTAGACTAGGTCTTTAGACTTGAAAAAGCATCTTCTGTGAGCTCAAGGGGATATGTGAAGGAAAACATAATTCACTTAGAAATCGACAAGGGCATACCTTTTAGGTTTCTAAACTCAAAGGAAAAGAGCAAAGAGTAAAGACATTGAAATCCTGAATCTCCCATTCATAGAAGCCAGCAAGTGATAAGATCATAGACACAGACAGACAGATAGACACACATACACACACTTCCCCATCGCCTCCACCCAGATACTATCAAACCCCTTCCAGATGAGGATGGGTCAAGGAAGAGGAATAAGAACTATACTGTCAATATGAGCTACATTTTCTGGGTCACACCAGTCAGTTCTTGTTATGGGGAAATCTCATTCTCTTTCTCTTTATAAGGAAATCAGAGTTAGCTTGCTAGCCTTATTGCTAAGCAATAAAGGGAAGACTCAAAAGATGTACTGCGACTCAAAGAAGCAATACTTTATTTTCCTGGTGGACCCTCTCTCTACTTGCTGATGGAAACCCATTTCCCAATCAACCAGGAAAGGAAAATTCTCTCCTTGAGCTCCACTTTATAGCCTAATCCTTTCCCCCTATTTTCTGTCCTTCAGCCTCCATATGTCCAGTATATCTTCTGGGGAAACTCATCTCTAGATTCAACATTAACAACATATCCAGCCTTTGATTTCACTTTGGTCCAGGAATCATGCACTCAGGGGTTGTGTAACCAGCTAAGCCCTGGTCCACTGACTCTTCCCTGGGAGAAGGTTAGGGGGAAAGGATCATGCCTCTAGTGAAACTGATTAAGGCAGCTCCATGATTAACAGAGGAAGAGAGAAGGAAAGAACAGCTCCATTCAGGCCATTCAAGCAATCATTTTCCCCTAGGTCATTTAAATATTTTAGTTTTACCAACCTAGCACTCCCAAAGCCAGTCCTCCCAAGGCAATTCCCATGGCATTGCCTCTTTCTTCATCATCCGTGTAAACGCTGGCCAGCATACCCATCCCTAAATAAAATTTTTTAAAAATCAATGCAATGTAATAAAGGGAATTATTGTCTTCTTTAGTCAACATGCTCTGTGTGTATCAACTTTGCCTTTCTCTGTATCCCCAGCACCCCATGAAGTGCCTGGTATATAGTAAGTGCTTAATAAATAATTTTTGATTCATTGGTTGATTTACCGATCTGGTACATTTCAATAGAATAAGGTAGAGCACCATGCTGAGAGTCAGAGGAACTGAGTTTGAATCATGGCTTTGTCAATTTCTACCCATGTGACCTTTCTGTAAAATGAAGGGGTTGGCCTAGATGACCTCCAAAGTCAACAAGAATTTATTAAGGGTTTACTATGTGCCAAGCATAGCACTAAGTCCCCTGCCAACTTCACGTCTTTGATCCTGAATCCTGGTTTTCTCTCTATATGCTGATGTTAGACAAGACCTGAGGCCTTTGAGAAACCGTCAAGATCGAACAGCATTCCTGGCACCCTGTCAGACAGGTTAGGCCTTAGACACCTTGTAACTAATGTCACAGTCAATTGGATTGTTCCTCACTAATTAAATAAGTCAGCAGAAAGAAGGGACATTATTGTCACTGAGGGAGGGTAGGAGGAGGGGTTTGAACACACATTGTAGTTCGTTGAATGAAGAAGACGTTTGCATACTCACCAGCTACAGAGGAGCAAGAAGAACCCACTCCTTGCAAGGATCTTGCTATGAGGAGTAAGGTGTAACTCCCAGAAAAAGCAAACACTACCAAGAGAGCAGAGGGGAGACACCGAATCAACCAATTAAAATCTCATTGCGGTGGGAATTAAAACATTCTAAATTGGGATAATTTCTCAAAGTACTGAATAAACATGACAGTGGTCATGCTTGGTGCTAATAATAAAACACTGTGTTGCTTGTATTTTCTTCTGCAATTGCTAAGTCTACGTAGAACATGGGTTCTTACCTGGAGTGTGTGAATCTTCTTAAAAAATATGTTGATAACTATTTCAATATAATGGGTTTCTTTTAGAATCCTACGTATGTTATTTTATGCCTTAAAAACATTCTGAGAAAGGGTCCTTAGGCTTCACCAGATTGCCAAAGGGATCCATCACACACCCAGAAGGGGCACAACGGGGATATCAAGCACCAGCTGAAGTCCTTCCCCTCAAACCTCACCCATGGATACTTACAAAGGGGTAAGGAATACACCGAGCTGCAACTGGAGGATTCAGTCATATCCTCTGTGGTGCCAACGTTTCTAAAGTAGTAATACATTCTCTGATAATATTAACTCATATTTACTTAGTGTTTGCAAAACACATTTCCTCCCCATGACAACCCTGTGAGACAGGTGGTATTAGTCTTCTGATCTCCGATTTCATATAGACAAGAATCCTTAATTACAAAGAGGTGAAATGTCTCACCATGATCACACAGTTAATAAGTGATAGAAGTGGGATTAGAACTCAGGTCTCCTGATCCTAAGCCCAACATGTTTTCTGGAATAACATTTTATATCCTAAGACAGTTGGCTGCCCAGGAACTCTTCTTCTATGGAATCAGTGAGTGTTTGGGGAATAGAATTCCTTTATTATACTCCATTCTTCGGAGTTCCCTGTTACTGATTGGCATGAAGCCACCTATCGATGGTATAAGAGCCAATTAAAACCGTCTCTGGATGATCTGATGCTAGTTAACAACTCAATGAGTGAGGGATGGAAAGAAACTGGAATAGTCATCTATTTCTGGGGTCCCTGCTTGTATAGAATCCCTGCCTCTAGCCTAGTCTCTGATGTATAACACCCCAATCCTGCATACAAATAAACATGTACTTACTGATGGTGGACACAAACATTATACAGAATCCTGCAAACATCGGGATCTGGTAGCCTATTCTGTAAAACAAAACCAACAGAAACATGTCAGGGCTGCCCTCAACTGTGCTCTTATATTGTGGGGAGGAAGGGAAGAGAAGAAGAAGGAATTAATTCTTGACTATGTTTAAAGCATTTGATTCATTAAAGCAAAATGTAGACATTAAAAGCTCATTTCTAACGAGGATGTATTAAAATTATACAAGTTTCCTTGATAGATGCAACCTATCCATTCTCTCTAGTTGATTTTTTTTTTGGGGGGGGGATAAAGGGAAGGGAAAAGTATTTGGTCAGTAACATACCTGTTACTTCCCATCTGACCTTTCCATGTTTAACTGTCTTCTTGTATAAATTCATTCATATGTGGCTAATGTTCTTAGGCATAAATATAAAGGCAATGTTTGTTCTGGTAGAATGTAACCTTGCTGATGATAAGAACTGTTTTCTTTTTTGCCTTTGTATTTCAATGCCTGACAACATAACAGGTGCTTAATAACATTTTTTCTTTATGGAAGTCCATCAAATGGGGAATGGGTAACCATTCTGGTACTTGAGTATAATGAAATACTACTATTTCAAAAGAAATAAGACATGAAAAATTCAGAGAAATGTGGAAAGACACATATGAACTAATACAGAATAAAGTAAGAAAACAGTATATACGACGACAACGATGTTACTAGAAAGAACTTAAGCATCTTAAAAAGCAGAAGTCAATATACATAATGAGTACAATGGTGATAGAGCATAGATATATAAAACAGAAACAAAATGACTATAATGGTGCTATTAGAAAGAATGTAACAATATTTTTTTTAAAACCCTGAAATATGTTCAATTGTAAGAACCGAGTTTGTTTCTAAAGAAGAGATGAGAAATTGATCATCCCTCCCTTTATCTTCTATGAAAGTACATATTAGAAAAAACAGTAGATTAAGAATCAGAAAACCACCTATGTTCTTGTCCAAGTTCTGTTACCAACAAATGGGAGACTTTGGGCAAATCATTTCTTTGGGTCTCAGTTTCCTCATCTGTCAAATGAGTGGGTTCAACTGTATGATGTATGAGGTGTCTTCCAGTTCTGATACTGTGATGATGATTCCAACTTTACAGATGAGGAAACTGAGGAAGGAACAGTTGAATGATTTATGATATGAGTCCAACATATTTCCCATTATACCAAGTTTCCTCTTAATCCTATTCTTTACTATTCTGCATGTACCCCAAAAAGACTATCAAAAATACAAATGCATTGTCACAATTACTCAATGGTTCCCTGGCAGGCCCCAGAAAGTACATGTACCTTTGTTTTTATAATGACACGCTCAGATATTTGTGTGTGTGACACACATGTGCATGTATGTGTTATGTTTATGTAATGCACAATGGTGCTATTTATTTGATGCACAAAAAAACATATGACCAAGCATTATTTCTCATTTTGTCTATATCCTGATCACAGTGTTTTGCCCCGAGTAGATGCTTAATAAGCATTTACCATGGACTTCTAGATAGAAGGAACCTTGGAAGACCATCAAGTCAGATAAAGAAGTTGGAGCGCAGCAAGGTTAAGTAACTTGCCCAGAGTCCCAAGGCTCACAAGTGTATGAGGCAGGATTTGAACCCAGCTCTTCCTGACTTAAAGCACAGTGCCCTATACACTACTTTGTTGCCTCTCTGCTCCTTAAAGGAATCAACCATGTAAAGTAGAGGAATATATTTCTCTTGGCTATTTAGATGTTGTTTTGCATTGTGGTTATGTGTGTGTCAAAGTGCCCATTGTGTGACCCATGATACCCCTCCTTTACTAAGTCTGTTCCTTGTACTACTTGGCATTTCCCTTTAACTGCTTGCCACCTCCCTTCTCTGCTCACCAATATGCTACCCATTCTTTAAGGTCCAATTCAAATTATACCAGCTTCATTCAATAAAGCCTTCACTCTTCCCCACCAACTAACTACAAGTGATCCCCCAAGCCCATCTGCTTTCAGAGGACTCTGTGTCTCCTCTTACTTAGCATAAACTCATTTGTCATAGCTGTGCACAGTCTTATCTCCCTTACTGGACAGTAAACTCCTTGAGGGCAGAGTTGATAGCTTCCTTATCTTTGAAGTTCCAAGAAGAGGCTTTGCCTATAGTTAATGTTTAACAAATTTTTATTGAATTTAATTCCCCTTGGGATGCTACCCTGAACTTTCAAATGGCAACTTGGCTTTACCGAATTTAGGAGGCAATGTGGTACAAAGAATTTGGAGTCAGAGGGTCTGGATTAAAATCTCAGCTTTGTTGTCTACTACCTGTGTGACCTTGGGGAAGTCTTTTCAATTCCCTGGGCCTTTATTTTACCGTCTGTAAAATTAGGGGGTTGAACTAGATTATCTCCAAGGTTTCCCTCCCCCCCCTCCAAGTCTGCAATCCTATCATTGGACTGAATTTCTCTGTTCCATGTTTTACATTTTTACCTCTCTCTCTCTCTCTCTCTCTCTCTCTCTCTCTCTCTCTCTCTCTCTCTCTGTCTCTCTCTCTGTCTCTCTCTGTCTCTCTCTCTGTCTCTCTCTGTCTCTCTCTCTGTCTCTGTCTCTCTCTGTCTCTCTCTCTCTCTCTCTCTCTGTCTCTCTCTCTCTCTCTGTCTGTCTCTCTCTCTCTCTGTCTTTCTCTCTCTCTCTCTCTGTCTCTCTCTCTGTCTGTCTCTCTGTGTCTCTCTCTTCCTTCTGTCCCCAATAGCCCAGCTTGATTTTTTTTAACTAGGTAAAGAAGCCATTCTCTGCCTCATTTCTTACCTAATCTTAATCACTGAAAAGGCATTGCCTCAATCAAACATAAGCCTGTTAAAGATCTTAGCTTAAAAAGACCAATGTCTCCCACTGCATCCAGGGCCGTCTCCAGTCATACTGATCCATACCTGGCCACTGGACCCAGATAGCTCCAGAAAGAAAGTGAGGTTGATGACTTTACACAGCCCTCCCTTGCTTAAATTCAATTCACTTGCATGTCATGACACACCTCCCTAATGTTCTGGTCCTCTTCAAGGACAAAGGACAAACAACAGCAACTCCTATAGCCAGAGGCAGAGCAGACCTCAGAACTGACACGCTGTGGGATGGAGGTGAAAAGAACAAAGGAAGTAGGATATATCCCTTCATTCTAATGGACAGGGCAACTCTTCTAGAAGCCAGCTGTAACCTGGAGATTAAATTTTTTTTAAGCCTTGTCTTTTTCCATGGATTCAATTAAATTTAGCAAATATGTATGGAATATATCATGAAAAAATAATAAAATTCATCTGTAGGAATAAAAGGTCAAGACTCTCAAGGGAAATAATGAAAAATGAGAAAGTAGGGAGCCTAGCAATATCAGATCTCAAACTATATTAGAAAGTAGTAATCATCAAAATGATTTGGTACTGGTTAGGACACAGATGTGTCAATCAGTGGCACAGATTAGGCCTGCCCTACAAGGGTCACACTCGGGGTCTAACAAAAACTGCTGTGACAACTAGGAAGCAATCTGGTAGAAACTAGTTATAGATCAACCAGTGTCTCGTGCCACACACCAAGATAAGGTCCAAATTGCTACATGACATAGACATAAAATATGATTTTATAAATAAATTAGAGGAGCAAGGAAGAAATTACCTGTCAGATCTATGGATGGGAGAAGAATTCCTAACCAAACAAGGGAAAGAGAGGATCACAGAGGAGAAAGCAAACCATTTTTAGTACATAAAATTAGAATTTTTTTAAAACACACACACACACACACACACACACACACACACACATGAATGCAGCTAAAACTAGAAGGGAAAAAAATCTTTTCATCATTTACTTGGTAAGTGTCTCTTTCAAAGATATATATAAAGAATAGACTAAATCTACAGGAATAAGAACCATTTCCCAATCGATAAAGAATATGAACAGTCAAGCTTTCTAAGGAAAAAAATCCAAGCTACCAATAGCCATATGAAAAAAAAAATGTTTTATTTCACTAATACTTAGAGAAATACAACTTAAAATAGCTCTGAGGTTCTACATAGTCTGAGGTTCATGCACCTCAGACACAGCTTTTCATCCACCATAGGCCTATACCTCAGAGATCAAAGAAAGACCAAAAAGGTCCACATGTACAAAAATATTTGTAGCAGCTCTTTTTTGTTTTTGTAGCAAAAACCTGGAAACTAAGTAGATACCCATCTACTGGGGAATGGCTGGTGTATGCATGTAACAGAATATTATTGTGCTATAAGAAATGATAAAGGGAATGGTTTCAGAGAACACCTGAGAGCTCTTGTATGAACTGATGCAGATTGAATTGAGCAGAAGCAGGAGAACATACAACATAATAAATACAAACGACTCTAAAATCCTTTTATGTTGTTCAGTTATATCAGACTCTTCATGAGCCCTTTTGGGGTTTTCTTGACAAAGATACTAGAGTACATCGCCCCCTTCAACAATTCATTTTATAAATCAGGAAACTGAAGCAAATAATGTTAATGACTTTCTCATGTCTGAGACCAGATTTGAACTCTTGAAGATGAATCTTTCAGACTCCAGTCCTGGCACTCTATCTACCATACTACCTAGGTGCCCCACTGACAGCCTTAAGAATGTTGATTAATGCAATGATCTATCATTATTCTAGAAGACAGATGATAAAGTATGCTATCCCCTTCCTGTCAGGGAGGGACCAGACATGATTGGAGTATGGGCTCTGGGAACCTCCTTGAATCTTCCCCCTTGATCTGAATCTCTGTTACCCTTAACCTAGCCTAACCTTCCATTATCTGTTTCCCACCCTTGATCCCATCAAAATCCCATTCTCTTGGTTCCTGGAGTCTGACCCCAGTCCCATCAAGATCCTCCTTAGACTCTTTCTCAAGACTCTCCCCAAACCCCTCCTCTACACCACCCCTAGATTCCTCCCACAATCTCTCTGTATATAAGATTCATCTTGCCTCCATGAAGGTGGTCAGATTCAATCTAGCGCAGACTCAAGTCTGTGTCACATTGTTCTGGCCCACTTGTCAACACAAGTGCACAAATACTTAGACTCCTTATTAAGAGTTTACTGAATATTGTGAATCTATAATAAACTTTGTTTTACTTCAGCTGAGAGATGGCTTGAGTCGAATTCATTCGGCAGGACCTGTCATGTCGGTATTTTGGGGTATTGTGCACCCATAAACCCCAACCTCAACATGGCCATCTAGCCATGACTAAAGGTGGAATTTGTTTTACTTGGCTATATATGCTTGTTTCAAGAGTCTTCCCCCGCCTCAATGGGATGAAGGGTGGACAAGAGGGAGAAAAATGGGTTTTAATTGAAAAAATTAAATTTAATATTTAAATACATTTATTCCTCCCTCCCCCCAATACCTGTGAACCCACATCCAAGTATCCAAAACTTGTTGTCTGTATCCAGGGTTCTGGGCTGGTATCCACAGTGACAAAGAAGCATTTCTCACGTTAAAATTGCCACCAGTTTCTCTGCTGGTTGACTTCAACAGTTCAGCAAAGACCTTGAGGGTGGATCAGAGACTATAGCATGCCTTTATACAGCATATTACCATCTAACTAGGGATATGTAGCAAGAATGGTTGGATATGTGAGGGCTGAAATTGCCTCTGGCTCCACAAAACAAAATAAACTCTTCTTTCTTTTCAGCATCCTGCTTGGAAAATCCAGTGGCTGGAGGGCAAATATATTTTTCAAAGCCATTGGAATTAGTGGTATAATTCCAATTCCACTAATCCTTTATTTTGGTTGTTCAAACCCTCTGAACCCCTAAGGCATCCTTCATTTCTGTAACCAAATGAAACATCTGCGCTCCCCTAAGTAGGCTAAAGTCTGATGGATAGCACTAGTTTCAAAAGCACATTGTTCACCATGGCAGAATGGTCTATTCCTTTCCTTCAAAAATCCCCAATAATCCAACTTTGCTTTACCTTATTCTAGGTTGCCTATTTGTATTTCAGCATCAGTAATGCTGGTTGACCACATTTTGATACTTTAATGGGTTTATGCTTTCCTTAATTTGGGAAGTCCCTCTCACAAGAAAAATCACAGCTTATCTGTGCCCTTTCATCTTGTAAAAATATTAATAATGGTTTTTATTGTTTTATAGTTTCTCCCTCCCTTCCTCCCATTCTTTTTCTCTCTCCTCCCTTCTCCCTTTTTTTTTGTCTTTTTGGAGGGGGGAAGGCAGGGCAGTTGGGGTTGTGACTTGCCCAAGGTCAGATAATAAGTGTTAAGTTTCTGAGGTCACATTTGAACTCAGGTCCTCTTGACTCCAGGGCCAGTGCTCTATTCACTGTTCCATCTAGCTGCTCTGACTCTCCTCTATTCTCCCACCTGTCTCCCAAAATCGAAGTAGCTAATAATTTTCAACTTACCTTAAGTATAATGAATAATTATCATTCACTCATTTATTATAATAATGAATCTAGGCTCAGTATTCAAAAGGATCTTAGAAAGTTAGAACACTGAATCAAATCTAATGAGATGAAATTTACTAGGGTTAAATGTTAAGTCTTACACTTAGGTTAAAAAATATCTCTTTTCTCTTCCTACCTTCTTTTCTAGTCATACACCTCTCTGGGCATTCTTTATGTTTCTTTTGCTCAATTTTTAGTTGGCAACATATGCCCATTGGCCCATACCATAAACTTATCTACTGTCCTTGGGTGACTGACTTAAATTCTTTGGGGACTGTGCATTCAATGACTTAGAACCATAAAGAATTATCTAAAGATATTAAGAAGATGGGCCTTTACTTCAGGGAGAAGCTTGGAGTCATCAAAAGAATTATGCAGTTTTCCAAAAGCAATTCATCCTCTATTCCTGATCAATTCCCCATTCAGCTCGTCATCAATAGGTAAGGTAGGCAAGAGAAGCTCTATGGTTCATCTGTCCAACTGCCTGAACAGTAGCCATTCTTTATCTACTTGATTTTTGTACCACGGGTACATATACTGAACTATTTTAAATGATTATAGGATTTGTGTAGGAGGCTGTACAACGTTCAGGGATCTGATGCAACCAGTACAATGCAAACAAAGAATCTGAAGGACTTCATCATTTATAGCAGAAGTCCTTAAACTTTTGTGTATGAACCCCTTTGGCAACCTATGGGCCTGTTCTAAGAATAATGTTTTTAAATGCATAAAACACATGGGATTACAAATGAAACCAATTATGTTGAAAAAGTTATGAAAATATTTTAAAAACAAAATCATGGGCCCCAGGTTAGGAATGAATTCCTTCCTTCTATTTTGACTCTATAATGGGCATCCTTCATGTTGACAGAAAGGACCTTTGTTGAGGACCCATCTTCCTGTATTAGGTCTCATTTTATATTAATAATCAGAGGGTTGTGAAACAAAATTCTCTATCTTTGTATCTTTCAAATAACTTTGTTTACTTTAAAATATGCATGGAAGACATCTTATCAAATGAAAGCCTTTAAGGAAGCATTTTGCTCTTTGAATAAAATGCCTTTTCATTATTTCATTATCTTTCAATCAATTGCATGACTAAAACCATTGCTTGCTATAGAATATCATTTGTCTAGAAGCCTATCTACTTCCTTCCCATATCCTCATCAAGTATGTCTTCAATGCTTGTGTAGATTATTCTCATAAAAATTTTGTATGGTAAGTTAGCATATGAATCAATATCAATTGGTATTCTTTGAATCTCTCTTTTTTTGGCAACAATAACATCCAATATTTTCCCAGAACTTTGGCATCCTCCCTTATTTCAGATACTTTGAGAACTGATCTCTCAATCCCTTCAAAAATGTGTCATTTACAGCATAGCTGTATATATTTTGTGTATAATTGATCTGGTTTGGTTGCTTTTCCCTTTGTTTTCTTTAGTGCAATTCTACTACTTTATGGAGCACCTTGGGGATTATGATGTTAGCTCGTAATGACTAGACAAATTTGTTATTAAAATCTTAATAAATCTTTCCCATTTAAAATTTTATTTTGGTGTTCTGCATCTAGTTTCACCTTGGCTATTCTCGGGATAACATCCCTTATACTGCTTTAAAAAAAATGTTTTCTATATGTATTATATATATTAGTATTATGCCATCCTCCTTCTGTAAGAGATTATAAATGAACTTATACCCTAAACCAGTATCCAGTATTTCCCTTATGGGCTGCCATCTCTTTCTGCCTGACAGAGATCAGATATCTTCTGACTGAGGTATTTGAGGCTCTTTTGGTATCATTGTTGTGGAAAGGGAAATATAATGGCTAAACTTTTCTTAAGAAATGATAACAGGCTGTGTCAATATCTTTTGTTTTGTCCATTTCCCATTTTTCAGTTTCAACTAATTATCTTAACAGGCTATTTTGGATTTGTCTGAGTTTTGTACCCTATGCTCATGTCCTTTCCTCTAATTTAATATTGATTTTTGATCTTTGGGAACCTGAAAATACACAGACAGAAGATTTAAAAATGATTTCCACATAAGTAACCAGAACCTATGACTCATCCTTTCATTTATTTACAATTTCCTTTTGTCTTCTAAGGATATCAAAATTGATAGAATTCAATTCCTCCAGTGCCTGGAGGAATTTATTTATTGGTTACTGGATTTGAATAGTACATTTAGAGTAATAACAGATAAGTTAATGTTTATAGATGAATTTAAAAGGTTATGATTCTTAGCACACTGCCCTGTTTGCTGTCCTCTGCCACTGCTATTCTATAGAAGTAAGGACTATTTTGCAACTCTTTCCTTTACTGGTTTCCATGGCCAAAGAATTGACCATCAGTTAACTGATACTGAACCTTTCCATTTGTTGGGAGGATTGTACTAGAAGCCTTACAAACTTGATGGAAATTTGGGGTGGCTAAGTGGCACAGTGAATAGAGCACAGCCCTGGAGTCAGGAGGACCTGAGTTCAAATCCAGCCTCAGACACTTAACAGGAAAACTAGCTGTGTGGCCTTGGGCAAGTCACTTAACCCTGATTGCCCTACCTTCCCCCTCCAAAAAAAAAATTCCTGCATAAAAGATAGCTTTCTAAAAGGGGTTGGGGGGGGGAGTTTCCAAGTGAAATATAGGTGATGTAAAAACAAAAGATTCCAATAAATTTTTTTAAGAGATAAACTGAGTTTTAGTCCTGATTCTGCCATTTACTAATTTATGACCTTGGGGAGGTCATTAACATGCCTTAGAGCCTATTTCCATATCAATGAAATAAGAAGCATAGAATAAGACCCTTCTGGTTCTTACAACCTATTTTTATAGATGTTAGTCCAAGTAGATAAAAATGTTTTTAAATGCACACACATACAAACCCCTAATACTTTCCTCCTTCCAATATTCAATGGTCTTTGGTGTCTGACAATTTTATCAAATGCTAATAAACTTTGGCATTTAAACAAAAATCTGAATCTCTTTTCTCATACTTGCTCATGCCATATTTCCCTTTGCCCTTTTCAAGAATCTCAGAACAAGCTGATTATTTCCGATTATACAGACCTGTGCTATGATTCTTGGCTATGACTGGCCATCTCTGACTCTCTCCCCTTTTACTTCTTTTTTGAATGGGGAAGGGAATTTCTTTTTCTGTACTGGGATTTCTTAACCTGCTTAAGAACCCATTTGATGAAGTCTATGGGCCCCTTTCTCTCAAGAATGTTTTGTTGCAACTGAGTATCGTGTTTCAGGGGAAAATATGGTCATTCAGTGGAATACAGGACTTTCAAGCATTCTTGCTGAAAAAACCAGAGTTGAATAGAAAATTTGACATTCAGATACAAGAAGCAAGAGAAGCATGAGAAGGTAAACAGGGAAAAGAAATCATAAGGAACTTATCAAAGTTGAACTATTTTTTTTTTAAGCAATTGGGGTTGAGTGGCTTGCTCGGGGTTGCATGGCCGGTTGTTGTTTCTGGGTGTGGTGCTGAGTGTCTGGGCCCGGATTTGATCTGGGTTGTCCCGGCACTGGGGCCGGTGCTCTTGCTCGCTGAGCCACCTGGCCAAAGTTGAACTATTAACATTCCTACATGGAAAAACAATAATTGTAACCTATGAAACTTTTCTCAGTAGTTGAAGGGATTAGAAATATATATATATATGTCTTTATATGAGGGTATGCGGGCATATGAATACATATGTGAATGTGTGTATATACGTTTACAGGTATACATAGATAGAGGGCACAGGACCAATTTAACAGGAAGGGATGATACTTAAAAGGTGAAATTAAGAGGTGAGAGGAATATAATGAGAGGAGATAGGGAGAGACAGAGTAGGGCAAACTATCTCATACAGAAGAGGCAAGGGAAAATGGTTACAATGGAGGGGAAGAATAGGAAGGCAAAAGGGAATAGGTCAACCTTATTCCTATTGAATCTGGCTTGAGAAGGGAGGGAAATACACACTAAATAGGGGATCTCACCCTCCAGGAGAATAGTGGGGGAAGGGGATGTGAGGGGGGATGATGGAAGGGAGGGCAGGCTGGGGGGGAGGGAAGTTGGAAGCACCCACTTTTGAAAAGGGACAGGATCAAAGTAGAGAATAGAACAAATGTGAGGTTGGATAGGAGGGAGGGAAATATAGTCAGTCTTTTACAATACATCTACTATGTTATTGTTTTGCATTAGCCACACATGTACAACCTATACTGAACTGCTTTTCCCCCCAGTGGGGGTGGGTGGCAGGGGGGGGAAGGGAATGAATCTGGAATTGAAAGTTTTAAAATCAAATATTCAAATATATATATATATATATATGTGTGTGTGTGTGTGTGTGTGTATACATACTATTATTAATACCATAATACCATCTTACATGTAATTAAGAAAAAAGATATACAGGCACTGAGGCATAGAATCCACTGGAAAAGTTGAAACGGGTATGGGAGAAAATATGGGAGAAAGCAGATTGGAGGTGGGGATATCCTGTGGGACTGCTGTTTTGGGGGGATGGGTGGGGGAAAAACGGGGAGAAAATTTGTAACTCAAAATCTGGCGGAAACGAATGATGTAAATCAGCAGTTAATAAAGCATTTAAATTTAAAAAAATAAAAATAAAATGCAAAAAAAAGAATGTTTTGTTGCCTACATTAATAACTGAAGGAAATACTAAGTTTTAGTTAGAAATTAGTGAAAATAAAAATGAAAAATTTCCCATCTAAATAAACATAGAATATGAAATTTTATATTATATATGGAGTATATTGATGTATTCATATATATTATTTCTATCAATATCTATTGTCACATACATGTGAAATATATATAACATATTTATATAATATATATGAAACATGTATATATGTATGTGTGTAGATAGATAAAATATAGATATAGATGATATATAACCTCTGAAATCTATCCACAGTCCCTCGGAGAGTCCATGGACCCCAGATTAAGAATCCCAATTCTAGACCAACTGTGAGCTAACCACAAGATCCAGTCTAAATCCAAAAGACTCTTCACATGACAAAACCTTCAACTTGAGGCTAAAAGTGCCTAAAATTAGCCTGAAAGACAGGAAGTATCTGTATATCAATTGCTTAGAGCCAGGGACCCAATGAATCCAGTACTGGGGACTGGCTGGTGAGGAAGATGCTTATTAACACAATTACACTAGAAGCCAATGACTCATTGAGGCCTATGGATGTGTACTGTCACATCTTGGTCATCCTAGAAAAGAATGTCACTCCTATCACACAGGCTGACAGTCATAAGTCAATCTATCAGACTATTGTTGATGTGGTATTTCTGTGGAAGGGTATCCAGGAGATGTAGCCTACTTCCTTCACTGCTTTTATTTACCATTAGCTTAGTTCATGGAGGGCAATAAAAATAAATGTTGAAACCTTGCTATAATGTGACTGATTAGCCTCCATCACATGAAGGTTCTAAAGGTAGGCTAAATGTCCTCAAAGTATGCTCTTAATCCCAATTCTCTCCCAAGAGAGCACAGGTGTATCTCATGTTGTAAAAATTAACATGCAAACAGGTAGCATATGAAATGAATTTCTGTAAATCAACCTGGAAATGCACCAAGGAAGCTTGCTCTTGGAGGCAATCCTGTTGTAACTTTTCCCCCACTCCTATTATGAAAAGACTAATTACAAGCTCGTTAGTTGTTCGCATAATAAATCCATATTTCCTCATATCCGTTTTTTTTTCAAGTGACACATCAAGTGTCCTACAGGTCCCTGTAGTGTAGATTGCTTCTTCTGTTAACACTTTCCTCGTTCTCTAAAATACATTATCTTGATAGTTCAGTGTGACAAGAACACCACACTCCTCTGACCATTCTATTCTGACTTCCCAAGACTGGACCATTTTCTGTGTACTTAGTTAATATCTCCAACTGGAGAGTCTTTCCCCAAACAGCTGCTCTTCATGCCAACTGAGAAATTGAAAAGGTCACTGCTTATTACCAGAAAGCTCACTTCAGACCAACTGACAGTAATTAGAAAAGCTCTATATGGTAAGTACAAGATTGTTTTAGATAAGTTTGTTTGTGTTAGCCTGATGTTAGCTAAAATGAGACAGTGTTTGGGGTGTATAAATCACTGGATCAGAAGTCAGGAGCGCTTTGGTCTAGTCCTGGTTCTAACATTTGCTTTCTACTGGCAAGTCATTTCCCTAATTCAGGTCTTATTATTCCCCATAGATAAAATCAAAGGTCAGAGTGGGTGAGCTCTGAAGCTTCCTTTTGAAGGCACATTGTGTAATTTTCTGGAAAAACACCTGGATTTCAAGTTATGCGAGAAAACTATGGATTATTACTTAGCACGGACCTAGGATCATAACCCATCACTTATATTGATTTGGTAAAAGCAGAACTTGGAGACAGTGACAAATGTAAGATAATGTTGGAGAAGATGCCTCATTACTGGAAAAAAATGAGAAATCAAACTGAACCTAGTTACTTTGTATATTCCCATTTTAAAAATCCTGTCAATATTGACCCTCACACTTATTAAATGAAATCTGCTCTATTCACCACTCCCACCACTTCTGACAATAACAACTTGATTTAGTATGAAAAGACAGAAAGGAGATTTTTTACACTGTCTCAGCAAGAATTTGTTTTTCTGCATTTTTATTCAGAAAATTCACCTTTGTGAATGAACACTGAAAAACTCACCATACATAAACTCACTATTGTATGCTAGTTGAATGAAACCTGCTGTGAACCTCCTTGTCCCTCAGAAATAGAATTCAAATGACCAGGCTTTGGTGGGGTCAAGGATTATTTTTGAACCTACTCCCATTGCATATGACAAAAAGAGAAGGCTGTCACATTTCAAATCTGGACATTTCATCATGCCCATTCACATACTGGCTGTGTGTGGGACCCCTAAGTAAGTCATTCAGTCGCTCAATGTCCCAGCTAACTCTGTTAAATTATAAATTGAAAAACAGTTGCCTTGGTAGAGGAAATCTCTTCCCTAAGAGTTCCCTACACTGAAATCATAGGTCTAGACCAAGGACTTTGGACAATTCTCTTCAACTCTATAGGTTAAATTTTCCACATCTGAAAAATGAACAGGGTGGGTTTTTAATCTGGAGTCGGCAAACTTATTTAACATGTTGATAATTTTCAATTGGCTTACTTTGCCATCCTCTATATTTGACCTAAAAGCCATCATTTTAAGAAGGGGTCGATGGTCTTCATTTGACTCCCACGACTTTATGAGACACACAAAAAAAGGCTCAAATCCCAGTTCTAAATGATTTCTAAGGACTTTCTATCTTTTAATTTTATAACCCTCTGGTTCTAACATTCTTCTAAACTGAGTATTTTGCTTCACATAGTACATCAATTAATGGCAGAAAATGGTTGAATATGTATTGTTCATCTTGCCACCAAACCTCATTTTCCCCATAATATCTAGGAATCTTTTCATTTAGGCTAGCCAAAATTTATAATAAAAAAAATTGTGACCAACAAGAAATATCCTGCGCTGATTTTATTCAATTCAACCTGGTACAACCTGTCTTGATTTTATTCAATTCAACCTGGTACAAATAGAGAGAACCCTACTCAGGAGCAGAAAAGTAGCTCGTGATAGCAAAGAGGACAAATACACACCACAGTGAGGAGAGTAAGGAAAGTGAAAGGTAGCATGGTATAGTGGGAAAAAGACAGTCCCGAAGCCCCAGTTCCTAATACCCAAGTAGCTAGGCAACATGGCGAGTAGAGTGCTGGACCTAAGTTCGCATTCCATCTCAGAAGCTTACTGGTTGTATGCCCTGGACAAGCTACTTAACCCCTTATCTGCCTCCATTTTTTGTAAATAAAATGGAGATAATAATAGCACCTAACTTCTTGGGCTGTTGTCTGGATATTTTATAAGCAGCATTATTATTATTGTTGTGATGATGATGATGATTACCATATCTGCAGACAATAGTTTTTTTTTTTTTCACTACAGGCAAGACACTTGCCCTCTCAAGGCCTTAGTTTTATCATCTGTCAAATGGAAGGTTGGACTAGTACGTAGAGGGAGGGGAAGGATGTTAGGTGTAGGGAGTAAGCATTACCTACCTGAATAAATCCTGAGTGAGAAACTCTGGGCTTGAGTGTTGCTGGAACCATATTAAAATGTGATTGGCAAATGTGTAAGAAAATAAATAGAAATACAATACAACATAAAATTTTAATTTGTGCTTTCCTAAGTCGATATGTGGCCTTACAGGGGTCATTTCTATTGGATTTTACACCATTGTGATGGCATCTGAGGTCCTTCCTGGGTCTATATTTATTATTCTGACATCCTATGATCCCTGAGCACACACATGGTTTTAGAAGAGGGACACAATCTCCAGAGATGTTGGATGTCTGAAGGAAACTGGTCTGGCATAAAAAAATTTTGTTGGAGGAAAATCATGTCAATGAAATGCACTACTTCTAGAAGTAGAAAATTTCCTACCATGGGAGGGGTTCGAGGCAGTGGTTTCTTGGCAACTTGAGGATGTTGTAAAGTTCAAGAAGGGAATACAGCAAATTGTCTCAATCCCTTTCCACCCCAAGTCTAGGATTCTATGAACTACTCCTGGATAATGGGAATAATAATAAAAATGCTAGCATTTCTATATCATATTAAGATTTGCAAAGAACTGTATGAATATTATCTCACTTTATTCTCATAACAACTCTGGGAAGTAGGTGGTATTATTATCACTATTTTAGCGATTGAGAAATTTGGGCAAACAGAACAAGTGACTTGCCCAAGGTCACTTACAGCAAGTAAGTAGCTGAGGTCAGATTTTATCTCAAGTCTTATTAATTCCAGGTCCAGCATTCTCTTCATTGTGCCATCTAGCTGTGCCACCTTCTACATGAAGCCCTCCTTAATTCCTTTAGCTGCCAGAGCTTCTTTTACTATCACCCCACCCCCTACAAAAATCGTCTTTTAAAAATTCTGCTTATATTTACATATCTATGTGTTGTCTCCTCTGATAGAATGTAAGCTCCTAGAGGGCAAGAGCTGTTTTTATTTTTGTCTTTGTATCCCTCATCAACCAGAAGAGTACCTGATGTGTATATAGTAGGTACTTCATAAATGCGTGCTAATTGATTGACTGGTTAATCCTACATTTTAAAGGTAGCAAAGTAAAACAAGGCTTCTCTCCAGAAAAGGGTGTGTACATGCATGTATGTACGTACAATACACATGTATACACATGTGCACAATGTATTTATGCATAGGTCTACATGTGTACATGCACAGAAACATGCAAAAATGGTGTGTGTGTGTGTGTGTGTGTGTGTGTGTGTGTGTGTGTAAAACTTCAGCCTTGGGCAACTACAGCATTAGTCTCATACTGAATGTTTGGTAGTGAAAAAGCCACTGTGTTTAAACAAGCTTCTTCCCTTGACAAAAGCAAAACATTACAACATGAGCCATACTCCTTAAAAAGCTCCTTCATCTCCCTTTTGCATTTGGAGAACTGTGATGCTTCAATCATTTCAATCCCTGAGTTTCCTAGTACCTACCGCATGGTGCTTTACCACTGCTCCCATCAGGTGTCTGGCAAGGGCATTATTATGATAATGCCTTCCACTTTGCTGTGTGCTAGATGAGCTTTTGGCCTTCTCAGAACACAAAACCCTGAGCAGTTTTCTATAATTATATTAGATGTATCTTTGAGGAGTGTTCCTACTCGGTCTTCCCACACATCGAGACACAAACGTTTTTGAAACCATGACTGGTTAAGTTTGTTTGATTTTTCTTTCGCTGACAAAAAAAAATTGTGTCGCTGTATTTATAATGGTACTCCTCGGTAGGCTCATAATCTCAAACCAGCCTTGGATTAATTTTGCAAGTATATTTTGTTCCCTGCCATCTAAAAATAGTTTTCTGACTAATTAACAAGAATAGGGGCAGGATGTGGTTCGGGGACATTATCATAGCTTTAATATGACCTTGCAGTCTGCCACTTAGGAGTCTAGGACACTAATGGAGACAAGTTATAAATGTGCATTAAGTCCTCCTGACTGGGCATGACCTCATAGTGTACGTGTGGTCAACCAGTCAAAGGTTGGGAAGATGGATTGTGTCCAGCCTTTCCCCTGGCATGAATCCCTTTGTTGCTGTTGAGTTGTTTTTCATTCATGTCCAACTCTTTGTGACCCCATTTGGGGTTTGCTTGGCAAAGACACTGAAGTAGTTTGCCATTTCCTGCTTCAGCTCATTTTAAAGATGAGGAACTGAAGCAAACAGAATTAAGAAATTTGCACGGGATCACACAGTTAGTAAGTGTCTGAGGCCAGATTTGAACTCAGGAAGATGATTCTTCTGGACTCTAGACCTGGTATCCACTGCACCACCTAGTTGCCCTATGAACCTCTTAGGATTCTTATAACAACTTCAGCCCAAATACCCATGCAGACTCCCTGCCCTTTACTCTTACATTGTCTTTCACTCTTTTTGACTTGTGGCTTCTGCAGGAGGTGTTGGAAAAGGGCCATGGATTATTTTTGCCCCAAACACCATCTTTCTTTTGAACTTTTCTATTTCCATGGAGGGTACCCTCAGCCTTCCAGTCTTCCAGGTTAACAATTTCCTCCTTATTCCTCCCTCAGTCAAAACTGCTTTCTTCAAAGATCTCTCAACTGCCAAATCTCCCAGTCTTTTTTTCAACCCTCCTCCTTCTTGACCAGTGCTATGTGTGACACTGTGGACTATGTTCTTCTGCAATACTTACTCTCTTCTCTTTGGGATGCTGAAAATGACACAGGTCACCTATCAACACTCACATCTCTCATATCTACCTATAAAAACCTGGGAGCAAAATTCGCGACCTGGTTAAAAACCTCACAAATAAAAGAGTTTTTCAATGAGTTTTGAATTCATTTGTTAAAATATAGAAAGTCGACATATTCTGATAAGTTTGCAACAACTGATAAACATCAAAGAAGATGGAAATTTCCTAGGTGAATTTCAATGAAAATCTTGCCATTAATTGGTGGATAAGATTGAAAAACTAAATATCATGATTTAGTAACAGGCAACAATTCACTTCTTCCTTTTAGAACTAAGTATCTTTGTGACAGATCTTTTTTCATCTATGAAAACCATCAATATCAAATATTGTAATAAACTAAACTTAGAACCAGATCTTTGAATCACTGTAACAAAAAATATTAAACCAAAATTTTAAAAAAAGAGTGAAGCATATTCAATCATGTTGCTTTCACTAAAATATCATTATTAATAGTATTTTAGTGAGAACAAAAGAAGGTTTGTATTATTAATCAATAAAATGTTATTTCAACTTTCTCTTTTTCATTTTTATTCTGGGGCAAGTTCTTAATTTACATGACTGTTAGTACAATGGAACATGTATTGTATACTTTGTAAATAAATACTCATATTTATTGTTTTCACTAATAAGAGTGTGTGATCAAAAAGTTTGGAGACCATTTCTTTAGATGATCTTGTACTCTTTCACAGGCAGTCTGGGTACTTCCATTTCATCCCTTCTTCATTCCTAATGCTACCACTCTAGTACATCTCCTTACCTTCTGCATTATTGGGCTACCTAGTCTCCCCAGTTCCAATCCATTCTGTCCTCTTCTATGGACTTAATATTTCTTAATATTAATATTCTTAACCTTTCTCTGCTCATGTCACTGCTCTGATCAAGAATTTGTAAGGATGCCCCACTACCTGCCCGTTTGTATATAAATTTTTCTGCTTAGTTTTCCAGACCTTCCAGAACCTGGCCCCAACTACCTGTTCCTTATTTCTCGCTGTTCCCCAAATGACCCATCCCCCCAGTAAGACAGCTCTCCTTCACTCAACCCTACCCATTTCCCACCATACTTATTTCCTCCTCTGTGCCTTTGTTCACATTGTTACTGCCATATAGAATTCCCTCCATCATTCTCCCTCCCTATGCCTCCTTCAGTGGCCCAGCTCAAGACCTCCATCCTCAGTAGAGTCTTCCATAATGACTCCAATTCACATTAGGCTCAAAAGATCACAGTTTGAATTGGAGATATTAGAGGCCATGCACAATAGAAGGATGCTCTGAGTTTGTATATAAGGACACTGAGGTTCAGAGAGGTTAAGTAGTTGCTCAGTCACACAAATGATAAATGGTTTATCCAGATCTCTACCTCTCTGACAAATATCTGTTTATTATATACTATTCTACTCCTTAATCAAACAGGACAATTGAGACCTTTTGGAAGCAGTTTTAAAATGTTGAATGTATGACTACATATGTATTTGACCATAAATGTATGCATATAATGCTGTCTTGTTAATTCCCTGTGTCATATGTATGTATCTTGCTAGAATCATGGATTATTAGGACAGGAAGAGACATTAGAGGTCATCTAATCTAACCCCTCTCATTTTACAGATGAGGAAACTGAGTCTCATCACACCCCCTCCTCCCAAATTATAAATTCCTTGTAAGTGAAGTTTATTACTTTGTACTCCATAGCACCTGGTGCCATGCTGGACATATATTAACTGCTCACTAAATACTCAATCTATCAATTCACATAAGAAGTAAAGAGCTGATTTTATTACCTAGAAAATTTAATTCAAGAAAACACTTTTTTGCCAGTAATGTTCAGATAATGGATCCTAATATTTAGGCTATCTTTAAGGGGATGGGGATTGAATGATTGCCTCAATTTGCCATTTAATTTCCTACATTTAGACACAAGATTTAGCAACTGGTAAAATGGCAGGAATTAGCAGGAATAGAAGGAATTGCCTGTAGCCCCAAAGTTGCCTTTAAAATGTTATCTGTAAGCTACTCTCATGGATGTCATTTTTTTTTTAACAATCCCCCCTGTTGGCCATATAATCCAAAAGAAAGTTCCCAAAAAGAGGTCTGGAGCCAGGGTGGGGGAAATGGGTAAGAAATAAAGCTAAATGACACTCAGAAATTCAAGACAACCAGTGGTTACTGTGCAGTGTTGACTAAGCAAAAGCTATTTTTGCAACTGTTCAGTGGTCAAACCCAGGATTGAGGTAGATCAGGATCACAGTTCAAAATTCCTCTCCCTTTTAACAATCACCTAAGGTTATTTTGTAGAGTAGAAAAGAAGAGGAAGATGGGAATGCATCCATAGCTGTCATTAGAGAAAAGACAATGGGGTAAAGGGAGGGATATGGCAGCAGTCAAACTGCCCATTTACTGAGATTTCCATTGAAGATACCTCATGGATGAAAAGAATAACAGATTTCAAGGGACAGAGTAGCAAGATACTGAAGATGGTAGAGAGTTAGATTGAGAGATATTACTTGGCAGATGTTGCTATCAAATGATTTTGCTAAGGAATGACCTACCTGTTAGTCATTGGCCCTATGAAAGGGTTGGTGAGGAGCTGTACAGTTGCTTTGGAAGCAAATAATAAGCCTACTTGAACATTTTCATTGAGCAGGTCTTTGTCTTCCTTGGGGCAGTCAGATGGGATGCTGGTTGCATTGACTATCATCTGCTGTGTCACTGTTTTATAGGACTGTCTTCGTCCAGATGCTGTAGTGGTATTCTCAGTGATCACTGTGGAGTTGTTGTAATAGGAGAAGATGCTGCTGAAGGTGGGAGGCCCAGTTTCTGGTTTGGCAGTTTGTATTTCTGTGGCATTTTTTTCATGCTTAATGCTGTATAAGTAACTGGGAATGATGGGCACTAAAAACATAAGCAAAAGAGAAAAAAAGAGGCAATAAGTTCTCTCCAAATTGAGTGATAAGAACAATTTCGTGAAGTTTGGACCACTTCACCTTATTGAGTCTATCCTATTAAACTTCTACCTACTCAGGGACAGTTAAAAAAGTGAATGGCAATTTATATCCTTTACTTTCTCCACATAGCCTTTTAATTCATGGTGGTTCACCATAAGCCATAATTTCCAAGAAGACTAGTTAAATGGCAAAATTTGTGGTCAATATTTAACCAGAATTGTCAGTGTTTCTCCAGTCAGAGAATGTATACAACCATAAGGACATTTAAGTAAATGAAACAAGGAAATAGAAATCTAAATTGCATTATGTGTCATCAAAACATCACAGGAAATAACAATTTTGCAACAGGCTTATTCTATCTTTCTATTACATAAACTTGGAATTTGTATTTATTATGTAGTCCGGGCAATTCATACTTCCAAAGGTTTCAAAGAGTACAAGCAACATCCAGGACCCCACTGAAGTTCCAGGTTAAGTATACATAAGACATCAGTATAAAAGAGCCAGGATAATTTATGACCAAGAGCAAGTGAGAGACCTGCACCATCTGTCCTTCTTTCCCATACAAGAATCTGAATCTATTTGCTCTTCAGAAGATGCGTACTGAAAGTCTGCAAACTAAGATAACAGAAACCTTCTCATATTGAACCCTCTGTTACAAATGACACTTAGAGTCATTTAAAATTAGAGCATTTCAGGGAAAAGAAAACCTATCAGATGCTTTTTGCTAATGGGATTAATTTAGGAGACCTTGTTTTCCATTTTTCAAATTGGGATAATCTAATATAATCTGAGGCCGAAGTTGACATCATCTCAAAATTACCTTTGAAGCTGGTCAGGAAATGCTCCTGGCTCAGCACACTGAATCCTACAAGAACTTTAATTCTCACTCTTTGGGTTTTGGAGCTGAGGACAAAGAGGAATAATGTTATTTGTCCTCACTGTTGTAATGTAGACCGTAAAATAAAGTGCATCCTCTTTTAAAAGCCAGAAGACGATTAGAACTTTAGATATTATTCTTTTGCAACAGAAATCTTTTTCACCACAATGAAATGGGGAGGGGAAGTACTATCAAAAGGAAACATAAGTTCTACTCCTTATCTGGAGAGTCATTTGCTGATGTGCTACCAGGGAAAATGAAGCCACAAATAATGTCTCAGTAACAGAAACAAAAACCTAGGATCCTGGAGCCCTAGCTTCTAACCATGTGCTTTTGAAATGAGTGTACGATTTCTGTAATTTGTGTAGAAGCAAATCTCGAGAGTTAAGGTTACCAGAAAAGCGTAGCTAGGAGCTAGCTAGGACTCTCATCTAAAAGGAAGTCAAGAAAAGAGGCTTCCACTTACCCACAACCGTGAGCAGCATATTGTCCAAGAGGAGAGCAAGAAATACTATAAGAAGTATTAATTTCCTTGACTGCCGACTCTCCCGAAGCCAGGTGAGGAGACCGAATTCACCCAGAGCCATGATTCCTGGATCCTTTGGGCGTGACTCTTGCTGCAAATACAAAGGACAAATAGTTCAATTAAATCTTCATCTGTCCGTCCCTCTAGCTCTGTTCAACCTGAAACATCCCTGCTTCTGACTCTGTTCCCATCTTACAACCCAGGAAATGAGAGATGCGAACTCATCAAATCTTTATTCCCTTTTCATTTGCATTTTATTTTCAAAACGTCAATCTTGTCTGGTT